>NW_024464917.1:0-10039 GCF_000004515.6 Glycine max
TAGAGATTTCAAAAAGGGTCTTGCGTTTGAGACCAAATCGAGTGCTAACCAGGGGTGAAAGAAAGAGAGATAATGAGAGACCGCGGGGTATGTTTTACCGCGGCCCCATGATGGGCGCCAAATGTACTTACCAAAATCCGGAGCTGACTCACGTCAGGATAGACGTGACTAAGGTGGGTTCCTAGACTTCATATGTTGGACTGAGAGTGACCTTTGTTAGGAGGACAAAAGGGGGGACCTACAAAATAAATTAATCTAATGCTTAAGTATATGAGTTAGGAGAATAAGAGAGAGTATGTATAAATGAGTATGCAAGCAAGTGTGCATATGTGTTGGAGATGTGTTGAGGGTTCGAAGGAATCTGGTACTTATAGGAGTGGAATGAAATTGTGGGTCCTTGTTTGTAGGGGCTATTATAGCCATTGCAGAAAATTATTAGCTTGTAAATAATAGCTGATAGCTTATGGATAAAGTTAGAGATGATATATAGCTTAGAGACAAAGGCTAGTAGATTATTTGTACCTTAAAGATAATGTGTGGCTTTATAGATAATTAAGTACCTGCCAAAAGATAAAAGATGACAGTATATTCTAATAACAGGAGGTTAGAGATAACCTGTTAGTTAGGGAGCCCGACTGCTAAGGATTGGGCGTCCATGCTCTTGTGCTAGGGCTAACATGGAAGGTTGAAGTGTGTTTCAAAATACCACATAAGATGCCACATGTATTTTGTAGATCATAGACAGTACATGTTTTAAGTAAAAATCAGGTTTTTTTTTTTCTAGAAAAGTTCATAGAAGTCATTGTGAATGTCAAGACAAAAGCAGGTATTTTGTAGATCATAGACAGTATATGTATGAAGGTTTTGATGATGCCAAGACAAAAGCAACACAAGTTTTATTTCAAGTCCAAATCAAGACCAAGAAAACAAAGATCAAGAAGAAAGCTAAGTCTTAGTCTATCTTTGTTAAAAGAGTCTCTTAGGGATTGTAAAGGTTGGACCTCACAACATAGTTTTTAAATTAATTATAAAAAGGTTTTAAAATATTTTTAACATTTTCTGGAAAAAGGCATTTTTCTATTGGTAATTGATTACCAGACATTGTGATCGATTACTAGAAGCAAAATTATTTTAAAAAGTTTTTTCAGAAAGTTTGAAATTTGAAATTTGAAAGCTGTAATCGATTACCAGTAACAAAACTACAAAAATTCAAATTGAAAAGTCATGACTCCTCATTACATAACTATGTAATCGATTACCAAAGAATTATAATTGATTACCAGTGAGGAAATTTTAAAAGTTACTCTGAAAAGTCACATCCCTTTATAAGTTTTTGAAAAGCCACCAAGGGCCTATAAATATGTAACTTATCTACGAAAGTTTTGAAGAGAGTTTTTCAGAACCTTATTGTCTTATTCTCTCAAAAACAAATCCAAATTGGCCAAACACTTGCAAATCAATTAAGGATTCTTCTAAGAACTTCATCTTGTATCTTCTTTTCTAAAAGAGAGAAAAATATTTGTACTTTCTTTAAAGACTTATTGAGATCAAGAGGCTGTTTATCTCTTGAATGGTGAGTTTCCTGAACACAAGAGAAAGGAATCCCTCGGGTGTTTAGAAGTTGTAAAAAGAATTTTTACAAAGTTAGTAGAAATCTTAAATGGGTTGCTTGAGGACTGGACGTAGGCACAGGAAGTGGCCGAACCAAGATAAACTGAGTTTGCATTTCTCTCTTCCCTATCTTGATTACTTTATCTTGCATATTTTATTTATCTTGCACACTTGAAGTGTTCTGTTGATATAATTTTCATCTTCATCTTCAATATTCTTAACATATAGATTTGAAAGAGGATTTAAAAGTCAATTAAATGAGAAATTTTTTAACTTAATTCACCCTCTCTTAAGTTATTGAGTCACTTGTCCAACAATCATTTGTTTTTTAAAAATAATTTTAACTTGGGTATAAAATAATTTTAGTTTTTTTAAAAAATATTTTTTTCTCCTATAATTGTAGATAGAGAGGGAAAGTCTTTTACCTGCTATATACCAAAGAAAAGTCTTTTTATTTGATCAAAATCCTTTACACAATTAATTCATAGTTTGACCGGTTAAATTCCAATTCAATCCAGCTTTTACAATATTGGTTGAGACTCAAGATATAAGGTTAATTAGATGACTTAAGGGAAAAAAGGAAACGAAAAAAAGATATGAATTCAATTTGTTAACAAAAAATTAATATATTGATAATTAATATTTGACTTAAAAAATTATTTGAGACTTATGATCTTTTTGTTGGATTAAGGGAAAATAAGTTTAGAAAAAAATGTTTAAAATTTGAATTGAAAAGAAAATGAAAGAAAGGAAAAATTTAAAATTGTGTTGCTATAAGTCAACTTTTCATTTCATTTTTCTTGCATTTTTTCTCCAACAAAACAAAAGAAAATATTTCTTAGTTTAGTTTATTTTCCTCTCACACCATTAAAAACTAAATAGTATTATTACATTTTTTCCATTAAAAACAAAAATTGGATAAAGCAAAAGTGTTTTCTTTCACTTCAAGAAAAAAAAGGCTATTCAGAGTGACATTTGTAAGTCATTGCATAAACTGTTGCGAACTGCACAAACAACCCCACATAATACTGCACATGTGCCAAATTCTCATCACCAATATTTGATGGCAGTCAACCGCTTCATGCAGATCCCATGTACATAGCTTACACATACTTTTTATGTCTCCCTACACCACACTATGTTTGCTAAGCAATGTTGTTGATAGTCATGCCTATTATTAGTTCTTGGTTTGCACATTCTCAAGAGTGATTCGAATGCTTTCTTGAGTCTTCACAGAGCTGTGGGGGGACACAAGGCACGAGAAGCCACCTCTTCTCTTCTTGCCACTAAATTATTCCTGAAAAGGAGGTTGGATCATCTACATCTAGCTACATACCATAACTCTATAGCAGTGAAACAAACTAAAATTTCTTGTTATAAAAGAAAATGTACATTAAGGTCTCAAATGTCTCGGTCAATTACCAGTGAACCATGAAAGAACAATATTCAATACTCACTAGAAGCACGTCGTCAAGATTACAAAGAGCTGGAAGTTGATAAAAATACCTGTCCTAGGCCTGAAAGTCATTACTTGCAGGATTCGCTGTTAGGAAGAAGGAGGAAGACATGCATGGCTATTAGTTAGTTACTGAGACCGTTAGTTAGTTAGTTATAGGCCATTAGTTTGTTGTAACAGCATTGTGAGTAGTTACGTACTATAGCAGAATTGTATATAAAGGGTTGCCTGTGCATGAATAAAGAGAAGAATATTTTGAGAAAAGCTTAGTTTAGTAGGAGGGACCTTGACTTCGAACCAAGGTATTCGATCTTCTTCCTCTCCGCTCATAACAACTGGTCTGACCTGCCGCCCATGGCTGCCATACCACCCTCCACTACCTCAACCCATACCACTCACCATACGAAGCGCCCATGGCTGCCTTCCATGGCTGTCACTCGCCGTACGGAGCTCCCCTGACCACCTTCCATGGCTGCCACTCACCATACGAAGCTCCCATGGCTATCTTCCATGGCTGCCACTCGCCGTACGGAGCTCCCATGACCGCCTTCCATGACTGCCACTCACCATACGAAGCTCCCATGACCGCCTTCCATGGTTGCCACTCACCATACGAAGCTTCCATGGCTGCCTACCACCACCCTCACTCGTCGTCCGCCACTGAGGATCACCTTGAGGCGGCCTTGGCCAACCTTGCTGCCGCTCAATACCGCCTCGAATCCTCAATGGATGCCCTTCTCCTAAGACTGCCGCAGCAACCCGGTCACCTCTACCCTTCTTCCTCCTTGCAATCATCACCGTCGCTGCCCCCACGGCTCACGACAGCTTCGTCCTCCTCCGCACAACCACCACCACCACCCACAACAGCACCCACGTCAGTCGCACCCATGGCTCCGCTGCCGATTCCCCGCTTTCATTTGACCAACCGCCACTTTCAGCTCAGTCGTCTGTTGCCTTTATTGATCCGCCCCACCCATCGTCGTTACCTTCATGGCCATTGCCCCAAAACTCCTTACAGCAATGACACCATCTTGCTCGACGACGATGCCGTAAAGCATCAGATTCTTTTGCACTTGGTTTGGATTCTTTTCGCCATCAAGACTTGGCTTTGCTCCGTCTGTCATCGACGATGACGTCCGCCGCCACACCTGCCACCACCACCGAAGCCACTGCCTCAACCACAACCATGATTGGCACAGGCTGAGCTTCTATTTTACTCATGTTCTGTTTTCTGCACCCAACACCTTGAGGACAAGATGTTTTTGATGGGGTAGGAAATGTTAGGAAGAAGGAGGAAGACATGCATGGCTATTAGTTAGTTATCGAGACCGTTAGTTAGTTATAGGCCATTAGTTTGTTGTAACAGCATTGTGAGTAGGTACGTACTATAGCAGAATTGTATATAAAGGGTTGTCTGTGCATGAATAAAGAGAATAATATTTTGTGAAATTCTGATACTGAGGACAGATGTCGTACAGGATGTCACGACATCACGCTTCAGAACATGCAGATTGTATATGACAATATGAACAGATTAAACAAGTAAATAACACAAGAGAATTGTTAACCCAGTTCGGTGCAACGTCACCTACATCTGGGGGCTACCAAGCCAGGGAGGAAATCAACTAAAATAGTATTAGTTCGAAGATCTAACAGCCACTGTATACAACCTTCTCACCTAACCACTACCCATGCAACTTCTACCTAAGAGCCACTCTTAGATATGAGAACCCCTCTCACTCCCTCTCAATCACTCACCCGTGTTTACAACCAATTCAAAGACGCACCAGAGATTGCTCTCTGAACAATAGAGATCAACTCTACACACTCAGGTCCAACACTTGATGTTAGGGTAGCATCAAGGTGGCTCACAAAACACTCAAGTCACAAAACTCACAAAATAACTCTTCAGTCTCTGACTTGATTAAAAACCCGTGCAGCCTTCATGTTTATATAGCAGTGTACGTATCTGGGCCGCAACAACTTCCGCTGGATAAGCTCTATCATTCTCCTGAAAAATCTGCACTTAAAGATCTAAAAGATAAAGTTTTATCTTTTAGTTTTTATCTTCAATCTCTAATCCCTGAACGAAACTATTCAAGTTTGTAATTCAATCTTTAATTATCTTTTAATTCGTTCCTAAAGATATAGCGCCTAATCTGTTGCTAACTGCACATTAATCTGTTAAAGATATAACAGATTTATGTGTCCAGTATTTTCGGGCAGGATGTCCTGGACATTGTATCCGACATCGTGGATCCTGCAGCTTCAATTCTTCATTTGACATTTTATCTTGCCTTGTGCATTGTGCAGCCCAATCTGATTCCTTGACATAATGTTAGACATCATGTGCAGCAACTCCAGCTTTCCTTCATTGTCTAAGTGCTTATGTTTTAACAAAATTTTAGCCAATCTTTTAAAACTCAGTAAAGCTAAGCACTAACAATCTCCCCCTTTGGCAAATTTTGTCTAAAACATACTTAGACACTTCCTGAGCAGGTACGAGCAGTCATGCAAGTGGGATCAGCAACTTTCATTATCAGAGTAATCAAGCACAGCAGTATCTGTAGTGGTGACAGCAAAATTCTGCAAGTTGCAAATCTACAAGTCTTTTCCAGGATGTCAAGACATCTCACGTGACATCAGCTTTCTGCTCCCCCTGTCTCCATGCTCTTACTGCTGTGAAGTGAATATTCTGCTAGGCAGCAGTTCACTGCAGCATCTTCTATCAGCTACTAGTTTCAGTAGCTTACATCAATCATCATCAGCAGCAGTATAAATACTACTCCCCCTCAAAATCATATAAATACTACTCCCCCTCAAAATCATAAATCATGCATAATATCCTACTACTCCCCCTTTTTAGACAGAATTTGGCAAAAGTAGAATGCATGAAATTAATGTGCAAATATTAATTGTTCAAAGGGACATGCCCCAATAGCTAGTCATGGGGTGGCATCAGAATCATCATCATCTGATTCTGTATCCTCTGCTGCATCTTCTTCTTCCTCAGCTGCTTCTCCATCATCAACGCCATTTTCTGAGAGTCTTTTGATCAGGCGTTCCAGCTCCATTTTCTTCTCTGTGTTGGCTTTGATGGTTGCCTCCAGCACCTGAAGCAGCAGCTTTCCCTGATGTCGAGACAATGTCTGGGACATGTGTCCCCTCAAACAGTTTGTAATGCAGGGATAGAGGAGATTCTCTCTTCTTCACAGAGTCAATGTTGTTTAAAATATTGGGATGTTGACTCAACATAATGCCACACAATACAGTTGGGAAGGCAATGGGTAATTTGACAGCAAAAGATTCTGAATGCTTAATAGTTTGATCAAAAATATAGTTTCCAAAATTAAATTTGGACTTGGTTCCAACAGCATACAGAAATTTACCCAAACCTGTGGCAACAGTGGAAGTATGATTGGTGGGTACCCAGTTGGCAGTGCCAATCCTATGCAGGATTGCATACTTCACACTTAGCTTCCCTGCAGAAAGCTTCCCTTTCTTTGGCCAATGCTGGACTTGCTTGGCAGTGATTTCCTTGGCAATTTGATGCTCAGAAACAGCAATATCCACCACTCCTTCAGTTGGTCTGCCCAGGTACTTGTTGATTACAGCAGGGGAGAATCTAATACATTTTCCTCTGACAAACACTTTCTGATACTCATCACTCTTTCTGTTTGTTATGTCAGAGGGAATGTTGACAATGAATTCCCTGACTAGACTTTCATAACAATCTCCCAACTTGGTGACAGTTTTCAGCAGTCCAGCAGCCTTGATGAGGTCCATGATCTCCTTGCAATCCAAGGCATCTCTTCCCAGTTCTCTTTCTAAAGCAAGTCTGCGTTGATATACAAATTTCCACCTTTCAACATTGCCAATGGAGTGGAATGAAATGTTGTCCAATGGGGCATCAGGGACATTTCCAGGCACCTTTTTCCCTGATTTCTTGGCTCTCTTGATGTTGGGAACATCTAGTTCGACATCATCATCAGAATCAGATGAGGAAATTTCTTTCCTCTTCTTGGAAGGGATTGCAACTTTGCTCCATCTGGATGTGGTAGGAGTGATTGGTGTGCTCTTCTTCTGTGCAGTAGTTTTGATTCGTCCAGACCTAGTAATGGGGGTTTTTCCCTTTCTGCTTTGTAATCTTTCTGCAATGCCAGGTGCCAACTTTTTGGCAATGGGTTCCTCATCAGATTCTACTTCTTCTAGGTCAATGAAGTCACCTGGAGCAGGTTCTGGTGCCCTTGGTGCAGGGGTCTCCTCTGTGGCTTGATCCTCTTCCTCTATTGATTTCTCTTCACTGGATGAAGATAGGACTTCAGCATTTGGGGTGGAAGATGTTGGAACATCTTTATCAGCATCAGGGACAGAAGCATTTTTCAAAATGCTATTCACAAGACTGCGGATCTTCTTATCCATCTCAGTGTCTTCTTCCCTAGGGCTTGTTGCAAAGCTAGGGTTTTCAGAAATCTTCACTCTCTGTTGTCTTTTAGGGACCAGTTTCTCAGGAACAGGGCCTGGACCAGGAATCATTTGTATGGATTGGATATTGAGTGCAGGTTGTTCCTGGTTTGATGGAGTTTTGGAGGATGATGGAGATGATGGTACAGAGGGTGAAACAGGGGATGAGGTTTCTTTTGGTGAGGTAGCCATGGAGAAGCAGAGCTTTGGGAGTGGTTTCGTGAATATCTGAGAAGTGTTGGGGAATGCTGATGAAAACGAGATTGCCACGAAAATGTAAGTTTGAATGAGGAATGTAGGAGAACGTGTGAAACGGAGGTTGAATTTGTTTTGGCCCAGTAGTGAACGTGCTATTAATGTTGAGTGAGAAGTTTGAGCACGTTCAGATAGAAGTAACTGCTATAACTCCTCTAGCAGACAAATGCCCAGCTTGCCCCTCAGTTTTTCAAACTGATTTGCATCCAATGCCTTTGTGAAAATATCTGCTACTTGTTCCTCAGTGGCAACATGCTCCAGTGTGATAACTTTATCATCAACAAGATCTCTAATATAGTGATGTCTAATGTCAATGTGCTTGGTTCTGCTGTGTTGAACAGGATTTTTAGAAATATTAATAGCACTCATGTTGTCATAGTACAATGTCATGACATCTTGTTCGACATTGTACTCCTTCAGCATCTGCTTCATCCAAACTAGTTGTGAACAGCTGCTTCCTGCTGCAATATACTCTGCTTCTGCAGTAGATAGGGACACACAGTTCTGCTTCTTGCTGAACCATGAAATAAGATTGTTTCCCAAATAGAAACATCCACCAGAAGTGCTTTTTCTGTCATCTGCACTTCCAGCCCAATCAGCATCACAATATCCAACCAGCATTGAATCTGAACAATGACAGTACATAATCCCATAGTCACTGGTGCCATTTACATATTTCAGAATTCTCTTTACTTGATTCAAGTGACTTATCTTGGGATTGGCTTGATATCTTGCACAAACACCTACTGCAAAGGTGATGTCAGGTCTGCTTGCTGTTAAATATAGTAAGCTCCCAATCATGCTTCTGTACAGACTTTGATCAACACTGGTGCCAGCTTCATCCTTTGACAGCTTCAAGTGAGTAGGTGCAGGTGTTCTTTTATGGCTGGCATTTTCCATCCCAAACTTCTTGACAATGTTCTTTGCATACTTGCTTTGTGAGAGGAATATGGAGTCTTCCATCTGCTTCACTTGGAGTCCCAGAAAATAAGTCAGCTCTCCAACAAGACTCATCTCAAATTCAGATTGCATTTGTTGGACAAAATGTCGAAGCATCTCATTCGACATCCCTCCAAACACAATGTCATCAACATATATCTGTGCTATCATCAAGTTTTCAGCATCTTGTTTGACAAAGAGAGTCTTGTCAATTCCTCCCTTCCTATACCCTTGCTGAGTAAGTAACTCTGTTAGCCTTTCATACCAAGCTCTTGGAGCTTGCTTCAATCCATAGAGAGCCTTCTTGAGCCTGTATACATGATCTGGATGAGTTGGATCTATAAATCCCTTTGGCTGCTCCACATAGACTTCTTCATTCAGGTATCCATTCAGAAACGCGCTCTTCACATCCATCTGGTACAGCTTGAATTTGAGGATGCAAGCTACACCAAGTAACAATCTGATGGACTCAAGTCTAGCAACAGGGGCGAAAGTTTCATCAAAGTCTACACCTTCAATCTGAGTGTAGCCTTGAGCAACAAGTCTGGCCTTGTTTCTGGTTATAACACCTTCTTCATTGGTTTTGTTCTTGAAGATCCACTTGGTGCCAATCACATTAGTTCCCTCGGGTCTAGGAACTAGCTCCCAAACTTCATTCCTTTTGAATTGCTCCAATTCTTCTTGCATAGCATTGATCCAGAACTCATCAGTCAGTGCCTCTTTCACATTCTTTGGCTCAGTTTTGGAGACAAAGCATGAATTGGAGACAATCTCAATCTCCCTTGATCTTGTAGTGACTCCTCTGTTTGGATCTCCTATAATCAGCTCCTTGGGGTGCATCTTCTGGATTCTAATGGAGGGACTCTTGTCAGGTTGATTGATGTTTGGTTCATCTGTAGCAGAATCAGAGTTTTCTGCATTTTCTGCATTTTCTGCACTTTTAGCTGTATCTGCTACATTGTCTCCCGATGTTCTGACATCGTCTTCGACATCCTTCTTTCTTGCTGGAGTTAGATCATCAACAACCACATTGATGGATTCCATCACAGTTCTGGTTCTGGAATTGAATACTTTATATGCTCTGCTGTTTGTAGAGTATCCCAAGAATATTCCTGCATCACTCTTGGGATCCATCTTTCTCCTTTGCTCTCTATCTGCCAAAATGTAACATGGACTTCCAAAGATGTGGAAGTTCTTGACAGTTGGCTTCCTCCCTTTCCAGATTTCATACAGTGTGGTTGGAGTCCCTCTTCTAAGTGTGACTCTGTTGTGGATATAGCATGCTGTGTTCATGGCTTCAGCCCAGAGATTATA
>NC_020455.1:0-10000 GCF_000004515.6 Glycine max
CAGTAAGACTTCCGCAAGGTAGCAAAAGAAGGAGCAGCAGTGGAAATCACAGTAGTTGTAGCAAAATCATTGGCACGCTAGGCCCCTTCTCTAAGAGAAAATAGGGTTGGCAGGCTACTTGAATGGACATCTGAGATGGCATCAAGCCGAGCACAAAACAGATCTGGGCTGCTAGTAAGGAGGGCAGTGAAGCCTTCTAGCATAAGTGATGCCTTCCCAAGGTCTGGTCTCTTCGGGACCTAATGAGATGCCTTAAACTCGAGGGTTGGATAAGCAAACCTGGCCAAAGAATCACTATTTCGATTGAAGCTCTGCCGCGGTGACCCAATTCTCATATACAGATAAGCGAGAATGCCCTTTCTGACACGGCTGCGTCCTCACGAATGCCAAACTTCGTAGCTCAGCTCATCTGGGATGACCAAGCTCCAGGGAGGTTTTCTTGATGACATGGCGGGCTCCAAGCTACACCCTTCTCTGCTACCAAATCATAGATCTTCCAGAGAAGACCAAAGCGAATGAGCTCACTCTGCCAAGCCACAATTCTAATGGATAGTCATTGTGACCCCGACCCGAGGCTTGGTGTACATAGCAAGAACCCGCTCAAAGTGACGAGATCTTGTATGACTTTGGCAAGGACCCCCTCCACCACCTATCCTTACTAAGGTAGAGAACCTTCGTAATGAATGGAAATTTTTTACATATAGCCATCAGACCATATGGATGATGGTAAGCAAGCAAACAACGAGCAGACATGGCAGATAAATCAACCCTTGACGCAAAAGCGCTTAGCAAACTCAAATGCACCACAGTGTAAGAAATCAGAGATTTTTTAGTTTTGAACTCCTAATTTCTGAAGACACTGAAAATAAACTTCAGCAACTTGCGCATCCGCGATGACAACATCATTACCGAGCACATGGATTGGGACACATCAACTAAAGTGGCTTTTGAACGAGACCTACCGGCTTAGGGGCTGTTTCTACTAAAATGGGTGTACCCGGGTTCCGATCTCTAAATGGATCTGCTATAGCTACTCGATCTCGATCAAATGGCTTTGGATCTGTCTCTACATCTGGAATATCTGTAACAGGATATGGAACTCAATATCGATCTGAAACTGGAAGGGGTGCTCCATAGCTTCAACTGATACTGCTTATAGCCAACATCGGCTATGGATCACGCCCATCATCATAAGGGCTTCTCGAAGACTTAATCTCGCTCTACCTCCATTCTCGGAGAGGGGAGTCTTACCCGCGGATACTCTTATTCGAGAGATGGAATTGGGAATCTGTTTCGAGACTTCGTCATTGAGAGCTACTAACTGCCATTATTCCGAGGCTTATGGAGACCCTCCTAAGCTTAAAGGCTGAGCTTATGAGGGGGGACCAAAATTGCTCAGCCTTTAAGGAGATCATGGCACTTTTAAAGGGGGAAACCCCAAAGACCTAGACAGCAAAATGGAAAGGAATGGTTAACTTTGTCACATGAATTGACTTTTTTTTTCGGTATGCCGCTCCGCCAGCAAGGAGTGCCACGCACGAGCGGAGCGAAAACTAAGCAGGGGGAATTATTCGTTGGGAGAAATCCTTTGATTGCGTATTGAATATAGATCCATGTCTTTCTTGTTCCACTAGCTAGGACAAAATTCTCATATGTCCCTTTCGTTATTACAACCTTCTTTTTTGATGTCAAAGACCAGAAGCTATGCGCTAATTCTCATTGGATCTCGGTTGTTCTTAACAGCGATGGCTATTCATTTAAGTCTTCGGGTAGCACCATTAGATCTTCAACAAGGTGGAAATTCTCGTATTCTGTATGTACATGTTCCTGCGGCTCGGATGAGTATTCTTGTTTATATCGCTACGGCTATAAACACTTTCTTATTCCTATTAACAAAACATCCCCTTTTTCTTCGCTCTTCCGGAACCGGTACAGAAATGGGTGCTTTTTTTACGTTGTTTACCTTAGTTACTGGGGGGTTTCGGGGAAGACCTATGTGGGGCACCTTTTGGGTGTGGGATGCTCGTTTAACCTCTGTATTCATCTCGTTTCTGATTTACCTGGGTGCACTGCGTTTTCAAAAGCTTCCTGTCGAACCGGCTCCTATTTCAATCCGTGCTGGACCGATCGATATACCAATAATCAAGTCTTCAGTCAACTGGTGGAATACATTACATCAACCTGGGAGCATTAGCCGATCTGGTACATCAATACATGTTCCTATGCCCATTCCAATCTTGTCTAACTTTGCTAACTTCCCCCTCTCAACCCGTATCTTGTTTGTTCTGGAAACACGTCTTCCTATTCTATCTTTTCCCGAATCTCCTTTAAGGGATGAAATAGAAGCTCGAGAAGGAATAGCAAAACCTAGTTTACTTCCCAGCTCAAACTGAACGCAAACTTATGGTTGACGCCGTAGAGAATATAAAGCCCATATGCGAAGTGGAAAAAGTACCTCTATATTTTGTGTAGACTGCTTTTTGAAAGTGAAATAGAGACTTTCACTAAAGAGTGAGATTGAGGAGGTATTCACATAAGAAAGTGGCAGTAGTGCTTTCCTATATAAGAGAAAGGCTGCTCTTACCTGGGTCTGCCTAAGCACCGGCTTTTGAGAGGTCTTTCTTTGTCTCTTTTCTGGACGGCTTACCTAAGCTTGGCACAGATGTTCGTACAATCCAATCTGTCTTTCTCTTCAAAGACAAAAGATGAATAGCTTTCCTTTCTTACTGTATTGCCTTATCCTTGATTCGGCATTACCAGCCTTAGGAATCGATCTAGATGCACCATTTCCGGTCGAATAAAATAAGAAGTAATTCCTCTTTGCGTAGATGAAAAAAGGTTGGGCTACTTCCTCAATCAATGCCCGAGAGCTGCTCGAAGCAAAAACCTTATCCTAAAGTAAAGTGGCAGTAGTCTAGGCGGACACCTTTTCTTTTGCCTTACCCGCTACGCCCCCTTTCTAAGTAGCAGCTTAGGGTTTGACAAACCTTAATTCAAAAGCTGGAAACTCATATGCTAGTACACTTGCCCTGTATGCCCCATCTCCTTGAAAGTCTTAGCCAGTGCTTCTTTCCGCTCCCCTTGATTCTTGCGTTTTGGGGTTGGCTACTCAATCAATAGCGTCCGTGAAGTGATTGATGTTCGATTGGGCTTTCTCCCTTCTCGACCAGACGAAGGAGATATGAATTCCATTCTGGCGGGTAAGGGCTTGGCTTGACTCTGTGTTCTCTCCTGGTCGGGTCGGAGGCGAAGACTGGCAAAGTTCATCATTCAGTGGTGGGGTGTTCATAGAAAAGAGGGCGTCGCCCAACGAGTGGCAGATTTGGATGGAGTCTCGCTCATAGAGGAAGAGTACGCGCGCTAGCGCGCTACGGCTTACGCAGTTGATCGGATCAGATAGCCCTTCGGGCAACCTACCGCACATCCAATTCCGATCAACAACTTGGAGGTATGGCTGAGTGGCTTAAGGCATTGGTTTGCTAAATCGACATACAATCTTCTTGTATCATGGGTTCGAATCCCATTTCCTCCGGCACGGAAGTGGAACGGGCGGGCGAAATTACGTGAGAGAAAGAACCTCTTGGTGTGTGTTGGTGGAGTCCCCGGAGGACAGAAAAGCACTACTTAGTGAGCGGAGAGCCCGTTGCGCGTTGTTTTGACCGGCCTATCTTCTTTTTATAAGCAAGCTCCCTCCGGCAGTCCCTGGGCGGCTCTCGGTTCTTGAGCATGTTATGTTGGGAGAGGAGATTAGGCGGCAGTTGAAAGAGCTGCTCGAAAGCTTGACGAACGAAAAAAGCCCTTTCTTTTAAGTTATTAGTAAAGGGCTTTTCCCTTACTAGTCAAGTGGTAAGTAGGGCGCTATTCGATGAAGAAAACATACTTTAGGAAAGTGGTTCAGGTAGCTCAGCTGGTTAGAGCAAAGGACTGAAAATCCTTGTGTCAGTGGTTCGAATCCACTTCTAAGCGGGCTTTGGGTCCAAAGGACAGGTAGCCCGAGCCGTATTTTTTTAATTCAAGTGAAAGAGGAAGCAAAAAAATGTGAGCGCTCCTGCACTATACGGCTTTTTGGCGTCGCCCTATCTGGAGGCAGATTTTCTAAAAAAAGCGGTTGATTACTCGGATTGGTTCTCGCGTCCCTATGCCCAAAAGGATGGGCGAGTTCGGTTCGAGTCTTCATCGATCGGGTGGATCTATATGCTGAGGGGGGTGAGACGAGGTGTAGCGCAGTCTGGTCAGCGCATCTGTTTTGGGTACAGAGGGCCATAGGTTCGAATCCTGTCACCTTGATGTGAAGGGCTGAAGTGCACAGCCTAAAGAGCACCCATCCACCCGTAAACTTTCGCTCTTTTAGAAAGAGAAAAAAATAGACCGCCCTTGATCTGATCTGGGCGGGATCTAAAGCAGCATTTCTTCCAAATGTTTCGGGGGCAAGCCTTAGGTTCAATTCTTTCTTGCCTATAGTCATCTTACTTCTTAGGAGTGAAACTGCATTTCAGTAGTATCTAATTCACGTAAGAAAAGAGAATCAGTCTGCATGCTTAACAGCCTTCCTTGTCTGAATCCCTTTGTAAATGTAAAAAAAGGAGGCTCCCTCATGAAGCTAGGATTGAAGAAGCTGGTTCGATAGGACCAGGAGGAGTCTTTTTATTAAAAACCAATAGATAGAGGTGGCCCATATGGATTAGTCCTTGCCCTTTTTCTTTACTTATCATCACATCAGCGAAATGAGAATCCTAAACCAGCTATTAAAACACATCACTTACGATACAAGTAAATCAGACTCATAAGCCATTGATTACACCATAGCAGGATCTTGGCAAGGATCTCAACCCGGTGGGAATCCAAAAAATAGAGTGAAGCTGGACTCATTCTTTCTCTAGCCAGTCTTCTTGCCGGAACCAGGGAAAGCAGAGTGCCCATCCACCTGGGGAAGCGCTTCGAAAGGCCCTTTCTGTGTAATCAACTGGGCCATAGAAGAGATCTCTTTCAAAGTATAGCTTCCATCCCAAACTAGTTCTTTCAGTTGGTAAGGACTAACCAGTTCTGGGGTACGGAAACAAGCCTCCTCGACTCAAGCATTGGATTAGTTTCACAGGCGATTCAGAATATCCTCGGGGGTTGGTAAAGAGAATTGGATTGTAGAACCGGGAAGATTGAAAAACTGTGGTAGAAGCTACGAGAATGGCCATGGAGCACCTGAAGGTAACCCGATCAGAATCCTACGAGATACAGAATCTTGCTTACGAACCGAAACGATACTGAATCTAAGTTAGTGTGCAATAAACTCAATGTGATTGGATATGAATTGTGCCTGCGCTAGAGGGCGGGTATTCCCCTTAGGCGGGAAAGACAAAAGCAGGGGCGATTGCTTGACACTCCACCGATACCGGGTTCTCGTTCATGCCCAAAGCTGGATTGACTCTGTAAGCTGGACCAAACCCTAGCTCCAATGATTGGCCATTTAGGAACGATCATAAAGAATAAGAAAGTTGGATTCTATACATAACAAATCAATCTGGCACATAAGAAATGCAATTGGATTCCATCCAGCCACAGGTTCCCCCACTAAACGACCTTGTTACGACTTTACCCCAGTCGAAGATAGTATTAAGATATGAGCCAATGAGACCACCAATTAGCCTTGTGTCGCGAGTGGGACACATATCAAGCAAGGATTCGCTCTGCCTTGCAAGCTTCCATTGGAATTGCCTTTGTCAGACGCGTGTGGCCCACCCCATTAGCTATTAAGCAGACTTGTTAACGTTATCGCCACCTTCCTTCACTCGCCTCTAATGGCATTGATCTCTAGCCCAGAGAAAAGATGAAAGAAGAGCCAAGGTAATGCAAAGGCGACAAAGTCATGAGGCCGATATAGATCTTAAGGTAATTGGAAATAAAAGATTACCCGCTACTTATTCTAAATCAATATTCCCAGTCTCATCTCTTAGGGGGTCAACTACAGCAGTTGCTATTATGCGATTGAGCTCTTTTACCTCAGCTGTGCTATTTGGCCTCCTTTGCCCGCCCAATACTTATATCTAGTAAACGCCATTGCCAACGACCCGACGCGGTATAGAACCAAAGATTCGGGGACGGTACCTGTGGTAAAGAAGGCAAAAAGAGAAAAAAGGAGAGCTCCACCCCTATTTACCTCAGAAACGCCATTGAGTTTGTGATGCAAACATTTGGAATGGTCCTAATATGGAAGGTCTATCAAGGCGAAAAAGCAAAGAAATTTGACCAAGAGTTTGAAAAAGGAGTTCGTTCTTCTAAGCCCACGGGCAAACCACCCGGTGAATAGAGTTCGTATCTCTTCTCAAAGATGCGCAGTTCGATTGGGCTTTTCTGTTCGTGTTGGGGTTGGGAATTCTTCCTTGCCAACAGTGAGTGTGATAGAGATGGTAACGCTTCCACTTAACTATAAAGATTTTCCTGACTAAACAGGGAGTCAACCGGTATCACTTCGAAAACAGATACCACTACGTTAACAGCCGTTAGGCGTCCCCGCCCCCGACCATAAGAGGTGGATTTTTGCCCATACCTGCTATTACTCCTGGTTGAGCTCCTACTCTTATAACAGTATCCGGTGCGTAAAGGAAATCATCTCTCAAGCAAATGGTGGAAGTGTTGACCGATTCAAACCGATGAAATTGGTCGATTTAGCACTCGGCTAACTCCCATCTTATTTAGTCTTCTCCTATTTCTAAGTAAACCCCGCCCCTATATGCCCTGGGTAGACATGTGAAGGTAGACTTTGACCGGTCTTGGTCTGTGTTTGGGCGTGCTAGCAAGGCTAAGGCTGGAAAAAGAGTACATCAAGATCAGTCAAGTCATCACTTATTCGATTGTTGATTCCATTCCCTATATGCCCTATCTATTGTTCATGCCTTCTTTACATGTTGGGTGGATCAGATCCCCTTTCAACTCTCATTATGGGAAGGAGGTCTTCCTTCAAGTTCTAGCTCTTTCGAATAGATAGCCCCAGGATCAGGCTAGTATGGCTTGGCATCGTCTGGGTTTCAGGCCCAGATGGTGTGGGGGTTAACCTCCCCAGCACAGGATTGTCTGATTTCTCAAAGCAGAAGCGGATTCGTTGAGGATCTTTGGTCAGAGCCTGATATCATAGCTAGCCTTCCTCCGTCGACTAGCGTATTCCACTAGTTCAGGGGGAGGAAAGAGGAGAATTCTTGAAAGAGAGTCAAATGACCTATCCTTGAAAGCATGAAATTCAGTCAGTCCTTTCATTCCTTCCTGAGAATAGATCCCCAATAGCTCGCAGATGAGGAATTCTTCCGCTACGACCCTTAGGCGAGCTAATCAGTCTTGCTTTGCCATAAAATCCCTCCTCCTTCTTTTCCATAGAAAAGAAGCATTCAATTCCATGTCTTAAGCATGATTAGGGTTAAGGTAAGGGAAGGATTGCAGCTAGATAGTAGGCGGAGGGGGAAAGCTAGCTGAAGATGCATAGAATGCCATGGTTGGCTCTTGGGGAAGGAGCTTCGGTAAAGGAAGAACGCGGGTTACCCTCTTCCAGTTCTCTCCCTGCTAGCTAGCCAAGAGAAAAGTAAAAACCCTCGCTTCACCACTTCCAAGACTGAAAATCCAATGATAGAAGAATCGACTGCTGGAGAAAGGTTTTAAGGAAGTTAATCAATAGGAGAAGGTATCTTCTGGCTTAGGGAAGGCCCCAGCTCTATGATTGATCTAGGATTACCCGAGACGAACTGTCGATTCTCCGATAAATGTCAATGAGTTAAACATGTTTCCGAGACTTCAACATACATGTTTGGCAGCGGCAAGGAGTGTTTTTGACTTCCTAACACGGATACCAAGGCAGCTGAGCAGTGCAATGAGGAAGAGGTTTTACTTTTTCTCGAAGCAAGCTGTGTTACAATCCCTCCTTCGCTCCGGCTCGTCTAAGGTCGAACTTCTTCCTTTTGCTTGGTAGCCTTATTCGGAGGCTCATGAAGAAAGCATAGTGACGCATTCGAACTACTTTTATGACGATCTTAATTAGAAGAAGTAGGAATGCCGGAATCTTGTTAATTTAATTTCACGGTAAAATTGATAGCAAAAAGCAAGAAATACCGGTTTTGTAGTCTTCATCCGAGCGTAGCAAGGAAGCTAATAAGACCTTCGACGTGGTGCTTGTTATTTATTTGACGGTTGTTGCACGCTATTTCCGAATGCAATTGAATTAGCTGCTTTCTCAATCTTTCGACGACTTGAAAGCAAACTAGTCCTGGTTATACCCGGAGCAATGCAAGAGGTCCACGCGGGCGGGGCACACCAAAGGGGACAAAAGTGACAAAATCCCTACAAGAAGGCCTATTTTAGGGATTAGGAGGATTCGATTACAGTGGCTAGTGCTTGCCTTGAAAGACTTGGATTTTATAATCATCATTGTATACACCCGGGGGTATATGGGTTATCAGGAATGGAGTCAATAGCTTGCCTGAACTATAATAGCCTTATTTAGAAGGGGAGAAAGAGTCAGGGATGGTCGTGGACAAGATTCTAACCCGGGAATAAAATCCATGTTAGGGAGTCAAAGCTATTGGAACAGTGTAGTTCAACCCCTTGGAGACTGGCAAGTAAGCTAAGCTATCCGTGCTGTTGTCGTAGGGCGTAGTGAGCTCGATCTACTGAATCACAGGCTGAGCCACGAGTTGTTGGTGGAGCTTCGCGGGGATCGTACGTCAGCCAAGGCCTTAGACCGGAGTCCCTGCAGGTTCTCAGCTTCTGTTCTTTCAGAACCTCCTCGGTGCCTCTTCCTGGCTACTCCACTCCCAGTCGGGATGGGTGCCACAGCTTGTACTGGCTAATTCTTTATATATAACCTATCTTTCCATTTGAAGGAGTCTATCCCACAGCTTAAGTCTGAAACACTACTATATCGGACGAAAAGTCTTTCCCGGCCTCACTGAGTGGATCTGGTGCCCACACTTTAGATAGTCCTTTTAGCTTTCTTGGAGGATGTGCCCAAGCTTCTTTTGCTAAAGCACATCTCCTGTCTGAACCCTTGACCGATTCGAAATGAACAAACCCACATTTTTGAAAGAGATGATCGAGTCTGCCATCCTAGGCGGTTCTCCCGTAGCGTCTCTGCCGGCAACTTTCTAAGGTTCAGGTTTGTCTGCCTATCCTAGGTGACCATCTTCGTCTACTACAACTAGGGGTGTGTGCCATAGAGTGTGGTACAGGTGTCACCAGTCCGGACAGATTTCTTTTTGATTTCGTCAACTCGGAACTCATAGCAACTCCTAGCTACAACTAGAACTCCTTAGCTACGAAAACTTTTTCACTCGGGCTACTTTTCTTATCGGGCAAGTTGCCACCCGTTTGTTCAATACCCGAACTCTAGTAAGTAGCTTAATCTGTCGAGAAGAACCATCCCTACCGGATCGGACATGGTTCCAGTCTTCTCCGCTTGAGAGGGAAAGACCTTTGCTCTATGTAACAAGAAATTGAATCTTCAATATCATCCCTGGTGTACAACTCCTCAAAGAAAGGCAGCCGGCTCGTAAACTCGCTCCTAGGTCTCTATAAAAGGGCAAAGAAGAAGAGAGAAAGAGTGTAATGGGGACAATCTAAGTAAGAAACTAGAGCTCTGGAAGATAAAGAAAGAACGAAAGGAAAATGGAGTCCAGTCCTGGCGCACAAGGAAGGAAAAGAAAAGGAGGGGTATCACACCGGTGTAAAGTAAAAGAAATTTCCTTAGACTCAGAGATTGCATTTGCTGGTCTTTAACTGGCTTTTATCACAGCCTTGATCACAGGGATGGGAAAAGAAAAGTACCGGCCGGGACCCCAAAAAAAGGGATCACCATCGGGACCGGTACCGCTACTAGATTACCCCTGTAAAGTAAACACTTTCAAACTAGCCAGCTGGATCTCAAACTGGAGAAATAGAACTCCCCATGGCTGGGAACTCACAATCGATAGAGAGGCTTGCCACAGAAAGTCCAGAAGTCGCTTGATTCTCTTCTTAGGAGAATGCA
>NC_020455.1:15000-77500 GCF_000004515.6 Glycine max
CTAAACCAAAGCTAAGCTTGTAGGCTCGTAGAGAAAGCTATTGTGCAGGTATACCCACAATACATGTTCCTGAACAGTCTCGTTCGAACATCTGATTCACCTTAGGGCGGACACTTCACTTCAAGCTTAAACCTCCGTCTATGATCGGCTTGCTTTCTCGGTATCGTGAGTCTAAACTCTTTAAGCCGGCTAACTAATAGATAGAGATATAGCTCAGTAAACACGGGAATCACTATCGCCTTCGGCTTAAACACGGCTACGCTTCGCTCTTTTTAACTATCGCTAGTCTGTAGTCTGTGAAAGAAGATTGCAATTTCTGGTCACTTTCAGTCTAACCCGGATTTACTTAGTTAGTTGGGACTTGCTTCTTAGCGTGTAGTGGATCAACCAGGCTAGCTTTCCTGTAGTAGAGCGCGGGGAGAGTGACCATCAGGGCCTTGAATAGGGTGTGCCTTTTTTTCTTTTTTAGGAGTACTCTTGAATGTACTATACAGTAGGTTCTCAGTGCCCTAAGATCCCAATCCCAGATCGAGTTCCAATCGCAGAAGTGTTCTCAAGCGAATGGCTTTTACTCAACCTCAATTCATTCAGTTAGGACCTCCCTTTATGTCATTTCTATCCTTGCCAGCGTGAGGAGTCAGATCGGATTCTAGCACTTGCATGGAATCTGGGATAGTGGCAATTGGCAGCCTCTCTTGGCATGAGCACTAGCATCTAGCTAACATCGGCTTTTTCCTCCGACTAGAAGGGGATCTTGTTCACGGCGGATTCAAGATCCTCAAATGTGGCTTTGGCTTCAGCTATCTCATTCGTTCTTTTTTATCTTTTGATTGGTAAGTAGCCCTTTTCGGGTTAGTTGAAAGACCAAGAATGGCCTCAAAGAAAGAAGACGACAGACATGCTGGGAAGGAAAAGGAAGGAGATGTGGCCTAAGTAGGTACAACAAAAGGTACTAGTATGGGCGCAATATGCGATTGGAAGCTCTTCTTTGGCAGGTTTCATGATTTGCTAATCCGATCTTGTAAGTTGGCTTATCTTAGGCCACCGACTGAGACGATGGCTTGAAACCCGGGTAGAAAGAAGACCAATCGAAAACCTTGGAAGCAACAAATCGCGGGGCGTAAGCTGTTGAATAAGCTGTGGGTCTTGAGGCAGATGTGGCATCTTCTGAACCACCGTAGTTAGGGGGAAAAAGCTCATCTTTTTTCAATGCAACCAGAGGGCTCTTAGTACGCTAACGCTACTACCTGCCCAGTTAGAGGATGTTTTTTGGTTTATGTCGGCCAAAGAAAGGGCTTCCCTATCTTCACAAAGAAGAAATTCAATAAGAGAGGATTGGATTTAAAAAGAAAAGACAAAAACCGCATTGAGTGGGGCCTGCCCTAAAATGGCCCTTACAGAGCTTCTCTATCAAGAGCTGCTAGTTGGTGGTTGAGGAGTAATAGGTTCCGCATAAGCTACATTTCGTGGGGGAGGCACCTATCCAGTACTTCCGAACTCGTCTTTCATCTACAGACATTGGGTCGCTAAAGCCAATAGTTCGGTGTCCGGGCAACAGCCAAGCCACTCATCTTTGGTTGCAGCTTCGGCGGAAGCCTATGCTTTCAGTTCAGTTCCATTCCTTGGTTCTCCGGTTGATTGCCCTGCCCGCGTCACACCTTAAAAAGCTTTGGAACGGCAGTTTCACTTACTTCTCACGGACATTGGACCTTCTTCAAACTGGCCTTTGAACTTTAGCAAAGAGTCTATTGGATAGAACGGGGAGCTATTTGCTAATCGAGGGCTTCACTTCCCTGCTCTGGTTCAAGACTAGCTAGGTATCCTCCTCAGTATCGTTACCACGCTAGCTTGAATAGTCTCAGAGCTTGGCTACGATTGCCTCGAAGGAATGCAGAGCTGTCTTATAGTAGCGAGCACCCCCCTTATGAACCTTAAACCAGAGGACAGAAAGAAAGCAAAAGGAGAAGGAAGAGAAGGGACTAATAGATTGATGTTATCCTACTAGCAGTGACTAGAAGGAAGGGAGCCAAGTCACTAACTAGAGGAAGGGTCTACGATTGCCGGGTCGTGTTCGTGAACCTATAAAGAACTTAAAAAATTGCTTACACTCCTCGGAAATTACTGAAAGACTGGCCTACGACCCCTCACTGAAAAAGGTCTCTCTCTGCTTAAAAAAGGAATGAATTTCAGAAAAGTCTTTGGGCGTACTTTGACGAGGGGTGACAACTCCTTCTTTCTATTCTATATAAGTGCCAATAGCCAAAAAAAGAAAAAAATCTTACTATTTATTAAAATAGAGGGATTCTTAGTCTAGTCTAGCGCGTAGTTTAAAAGAATTAAATTAAGAGAATCAGCGATCTATGCCTTACGAACGTCAACCACCTCTTTAAGGTCTTAAGTAGTTAGGGGGCGCGGAGCCACTGTTATCCCCTCTTAGCGAGTATGGTACCCACTCCTCTTATTGGCTGGGGATGTACACAGCAGTCGAAGCAACGTATAAGAAGCGTCGATCGCGATACGCCTTCGATCACCCGGATAGATTGAGTCAAGTAATGGCATCTTTGTTCGCTGTCCACTGGCGGTTTCGTATATAAGAAAAAGGCTTTCATTTAGGAGCGCTATTTTCATCCAACTAGAGATTTCGTAAGAGAAGCAATGCCCAAAAGTACAAGAAATGTCTTTCTTGGTCAACAACCAACCACAACTCAATCGAATGAATTCTTCAAGACTCCGGACTCTCTTTCTGTTCGGAGGGAATCATTCTTTCTCAATCAATCATGCCTCAACTGGATAAATATTTCTTTTTGATACTCGTGATTTTTTGACTATTTATATCGTATAAAGGATGACCTAAGCCAATTTATCAGTGCATGGCTAACCAGTAGGGATTATTTAAATCGAACCTTAGAGCGTTATGATAACTTGGGGGTAATATATACCTTCGAGCGAACTTGGATCTTTAGTTATAGCGTCCGCCCCCTGCAAGATGAAAAGGGGCGTGTTATAATAATATAATAACTAAAGGTAAAGCAGAAGAAAAGCAGAAAAATGAACCCCAAAAACAAGGGGAGGGGGATTCATTTGTTAATTAAATCGGTTGATATGGTTTCTAGGGTAAGGTCCGTTTTTATGGAATGACGACTCGCGCTTTTTTCATTCTCTTTTTTTTTCGGTATGCCGCTCCGCCAGCAAGGAGCGAAAGAACCAAGTGGTTTGTGGTAATGTCAGAATTTGCACCTATTTGTCTCTCATTCGTGATCAGTCTGCTAGTTTCTTTGATCTTCCTCGGTCTTCTTTTTGTTAATCCATCACAAACTACACGAAAGTTGCCCCCTTATTTTCTCTTTGTTTTTCTTATGGCTCTCGCCTGTAGCATTCCGATTGCCTTTTGTGCCAGGGCCGACGACGGTGCCGTACCTTCCCCTTCGGATTTATTAACGTATACATCCGACATGCTCGAAGACTCGGCAAGTTCCGGGCGTAGTAGTAGTACCTCAGCGGTCAATCAACCGCTTCCGGGGGAACAAGCTATGCCTCCCGCTCTTCCTGTTATGCAGGAAGCTGCTAATCGGGCTCTGCCCTACCCCTATCAAAATAATGAGATTATAGGGGGGGACAGTGTTGAATCCATCCAACGGAGGCTTTTGGGGAGATTCCCCTCTCCTTCAGCCCATGAGATTCAAATGGCCCGGATTGAAGCCGAAGACCTATTCGAGGTCAAGGTCGATATTTGTCAGGTCATGGCGGGCCTTCACCCAAGCGGGGATTGGATGGGACGGGGGGCTAGAGCTCTGGATAATCTTCGTACCGCCACTGGAGAGGAGTCCTTAAGTAAGCTCCTTCGAATGCGGGAGGACCTACAGACTGCGGGTTTGCAGTCCGCAACCTTCCGGCAATTGGCCGACAGAGTGGCATTCCGGGCGGATGGAGATCAACACTCTGCCACCTAGGACATGGATGAGATCGCGTGCAAGCTAAGACGCGACGCTCCCTATGATATCTTTGGTCTTTTTCCCATGCTCTCTGTTGGTCAACAACCAAGCACATCTCACTTTCGTTATTCACTACTCCGTGCAGGAAAGACTATCTTTATGGAGGGAATTTTGATTTCTCATCACTATGTTTCCACTCCATTTTCATTACGAAGATGTATCACGTCAGGATCCGTTGCTCAAACTGAATCACGCCAACGTTATGGAAGTTCCTGGATCGTGTGAAATAAGAGTAGTACCAAAGGCACCCTATGATTTCATAATAAAAAATGGAAAATTGGCTATGGAGATTCCGCGCGGTCAGAAATTCATACAGACACAAAGGGGTTCGACAGGAAAGTCGTTTCGATCCAATCCATTCTTGGGGTCAAATAAAGACAAAGGATATGTCAGTGACCTAGCACGACAAAGCACTCTCCGAGGGCATGGAATGTCTAATTTTTCGGTCAGAATCTCGACAGTAATGTCTCTGTTAGATTCTCCGGTCGAAATACGGGAAAACTCCATTCAATTCTCGATGGAAACGGAGTTTTGCGAATTCTCCCCGGAACTGGAAGATCATTTCGAGATCTTCGAACATATTCGAGGGTTCAATGTGACTATTGTCACTTCGGCCAACACACAAGATGAGACTTTACCACCGTGGAGCGGCTTTTTGCAAAAAGATGAGGGAGAAACTCAGTAAGAAAGAGATGTCGGATCAGCGAAATATACGAGATCACAAACGCAGATTGCTCGCGGCTAAATATGAATTGAGACGAAAGCTTTATAAAGCCTTTTGTAAAGATTCCGATCTTCCTAGTGATATGCGGGACAAACTTCGTTATAAGTTGTCCAAGTTGCCAAGAAATAGTTCCTTTGCACGAGTAAGAAACCGATGTATTTCCACGGGTCGCCCTCGTTCCGTATATGAGTTCTTTCGAATTTCTCGTATCGTTTTTCGTGGATTAGCATCTCGAGGTCCTTTGATGGGCATAAAGAAATCGTCTTGGTAGCAACCGCCAAACCAATAGAACAAGGGTTAGCTCTGCAGCTGGTCCACAAGCAAGGTAAGTAGGTCCATTACCGGCCGGCTCCGGACCGAAAAGACCTAACGGAGTAATCCCTTATCTCGGATCGGAGATGCTATGCTAACGGGGCTGGAATCGAAGTGGGGGACCTATCTACCGCCTGTGTCTATCTCCTGTCAAGTATGCTCCCCAGACATAGACTACGTACAGGGTAGTACTCTTGGATATAATATCACCGCGTGAACGTGAACATAACATTAAGTTACGAATGTAACTCCCGAGGGATCGACCACTATTCTAATCTAAATAAAGTCAGGCGGAGAACTGTTGTTCATTGGAGCGCCGGAGTGCGGAGGTTGTTCCCATCATGGAAGTCAGAGTGTGGGACTGAGCCTTCCGAATGATAAAGAAAAAAAGTGCTTAGTTTCGTTGGAAAAACCAACGCAAATAAATATCATATTTACTTTATCTCGCCCAACTTCTAAGGATAGATAGAAAAGGTTGGAGAGAGTGACTTTCTGAAAATCTCTCCTTTCTAAAGCTGCGCAAGGCGGCCCCACCCCTCTTTTCCCCCCTTTAATGAAAGACCCTCGCCCGCCCCGCTTCCTATTCATTTTTGGGTCGGGACCCGAGGGCCTTTTTTTTCTCAAGAGGTGATTTCGAGAATCAACCAACCGACAAATCCGTAGCCCAGGTGACTCACAGCCTCCCTCTCGCCCAAATAAAATGGGATGAATTAAAAAAAAGAAGCTTTTTGATTGATTCAGGGCGCAGCGAAACCAAATTCTTTCAAGGCAAAAGGGGGGCTTACTTACAATAATGGATTCTTTTTTTTAAGTAGGGCCCCAGAACGAAAAAAAGGTGGGGGAACCAGAGTTGTCACGATAGGAAAGAGAAAAAAATGAGGAACCAACGATTCTCTCTTCTTAAAGAACCTATATCCTCCACACTTAATCAACATTTGATAGATTATCCAACCCCGAGCAATCTTAGTTATTGGTGGGGCTTCGGTTCGTTAGCTGGTATTTGTTTAGTCATTCAGATAGTGACTGGCGTTTTTTTAGCTATGCATTACACACCTCATGTGGATCTAGCTTTCAACAGCGTAGAACACGTTATGAGAGATGTTGAGGGGGGCTGGTTGCTCCGTTATATGCATGCTAATGGGGCAAGTATGTTTCTCATTGTGGTTCACCTTCATATTTTTCGTGGTCTATATCATGCGAGTTATAGCAGTCCTAGGGAATTTGTTCGGTGTCTCGGAGTTGTAATCTTCCTATTAATGATTGTGACAGCTTTTACAGGATACGTACTACCTTGGGGTCAGATGAGCTTTTGGGGAGCTACAGTAATTACAAGCTTAGCTAGCGCCATACCTGTAGTAGGAGATACCATAGTGACTTGGCTTTGGGGTGGTTTCTCCGTGGACAATGCCACCTTAAATCGTTTTTTTAGTCTTCATCATTTACTCCCCTTTCTTTTAGTAGGCGCCAGTCTTCTTCATCTGGCCGCATTGCATCAATATGGATCAAATAATCCATTGGGTGTACATTCAGAGATGGATCAAATTTCTTTTTACCCTTATTTTTATGTAAAGGATCTAGTAGGTTGGGTAGCTTTTGCTATCTTTTTTTCCATTTGGATTTTTTATGCTCCTAATGTTTTGGGCCATCCCGACAATTATATACCTGCTAATCCGATGCCCACCCCGCCTCATATTGTGCCGGAATGGTATTTCCTACCGATCCATGCCATTCTTCGTAGTATACCTGACAAATCGGGAGGTGTAGCCGCAATAGCACCAGTTTTTATATGTCTGTTGGCTTTACCTTTTTTTAAAAGTATGTACGTGCGTAGTTCAAGTTTTCGCCCTATTCACCAAGGAATATTTTGGTTGCTTTTGGCGGATCGCTTACTACTAGGTTGGATCGGATGTCAACCTGTGGAGGCACCTTTTGTTACTATTGGACAAATTCCTCCTTTTGTTTTCTTCTTGTTCTTTGCCATAACGCCCATTCCGGGACGAGTTGGAAGAGGAATTCCGAATTCTTACACGGATGAGACTGATCAGTGAAAAATTCTGACACCAATCATTTACGTATTACACCAAGAATTAATTGACAAGCGCATTAGTTTTATAGTTGGCTATGTTGATATAGCTTAGAAAAGGGAAAAGAGAGTGACAGAACTGAAAAAATGACCTAAACACCCTTAATAATCCATAGGGAATAAATAGGGACGTTAGTCCCCTCTCCATGAAACAATACAATCCGTTTGCCTGTCTTGGTTGATTTCGCATATCTCTTTCTTGTTCTTCGGCAAGCTGCTCTTGCTCAAGTGGAATCAGTTGCAGTTGGCATATATAAATAAGTAGAAGATCCTGTCTTCTTTTATTTAGGAATTTAAAGAGAGGAATCCACTGGCCTTAGCTCATCTAGCCGTAGCTCATTGGGCAGATTGCTTTGAATAGCAAAATAGTAAAGATCAGAGTCGACATTCTTTCACAAAACCCATGAAAAAAAAAACAGATAACAGCACTTTAAAACAGAGCAATTCAATAAATATCAAATAATCAACATATTCCATTGCAAAAAAACACTATGAGCTTCATACTCGAATCCCTCACCATCCGTTAACAATCGCAGCTTCTTCAACTGGAGCTATTCTTGTGACAACTGAAGGAAATTCGAGTCAGGCCTTTTAAGCCCCGGAAAGACCACTCTCTTCCTTTAATACATTTGTAAATTGCCCTTGATAATGAAAAGAGCGGATTCAATAGCATCGGCGAGAGAGAGAATTCCTATTGAGTTAGCTTTCCTGGGGAAGAGGATATTTTCTTCTAAAAAGGCTATACCACGACCACCAAAGCCAGAAGAGAAGACATCATTCAAAAAAAAGGTCGAAGGACGAAGAAGAGCTCCAAGCAAGAGAGATTCTTCTCTAAAAGCAGCTACCAGGTGAGAATAAACAACTACCATTTAAGCAGCTGACAGCTACACGGATTCACCACTACTTATGACTTCTTACTCCTGCTCCTAGACAAACTAAGAAGCAAGGAAAGAGGAACTATATAAGATATCAGATCTGTTATCCGCTACAACTCTAACTCCTAACTCAGGAACTACCTAGCTACCTTAATTAATTAACGTAAATCCGAGATTGGATTGAGATAGGCCAAGCCTGGATTGAATGCATCTCTCCTGTAATGGGTTCACTCGATACAAGGGGTCTAAGACCGCACGGGAATGCATCCAGTCAATTCAGGATCATCAACATTTCTTAGACCTTGATCTTAAAGCGGTGACTTCAGCGACTTGCTCTCATTCTTTTCTCAAACAAAGGACTTCGCTGACTGGTCGCACTCATGCTAGTTTAGTTCCTCCCTTGATCGCCCGTCTGTAATCTGTAATAGGGCACTCTGGGAAGATTCTCTGCTTTTTCTCTTCCAACAAGGGATCCTGTTCATCCACTCAAGCGCATTGGATCGTTGGTTAGCGTGGGTGGGCATCTCACTCCCTCAAGTATTTACAATGTCACATTGGGCTTTGGCCGAGTGAACCCCTTTTGATAGACGAGCTTAAGCTAGGTTCAGAATAGATAGATGGGTGTGTAGAATGTGATACGATGCATAGCCCTTTCATCAGTATGGGGCTGATTGAAGCTAGTAGGAGGGGCCCTTCTTAAAGCCCTAGTTTCAGGGTGTAAGGGAGAGAGGAATGAACCATCTAAGATGTTAGCTCCCTAGCGAATGTCTTCACCATTCTTAGCTCTTTTCTTGTTTGTGGTTCTCCGGCAGAGAGTCGAAGGTGGAAAGGCAAGGATGATACGATTATCATCAAATCAAAGGTGGAAGGAGATTCTCACTTCTTTTGCGAAAGACCATTCCCTTAAATGAAAAGCACATAAGCTCGCTCTACTACTTCGAATACGAGAAAGAGAATATAAGACAAAGAGATTCTTTACGGATTGGAATGCTAACGATTGATTCCCTTTTGGGCTCTTACACAGAAATGAAAGACTGAAAAGAGGAAGAGAAAGCAACTCTGACTCTGAAAGTAACCAACTTTCTAGAATAACTTCAATCAATAAGTAATCCAATTACTTGCTTCGGAAGGAGGTGCACGGGCTAAGGGAAAAGCCAATGCCCCGGATACGACCGGAATTTACTTGGACTACTTCCAAGGTTTAACATAACGACTTCGACTTCCAATCCTTAAAAAAGAAAGAAGGGCAGACTGCCTACTTCAGCTACAATCAAAACAACCTTCACCCACAAAGAAAAGCACTTACTTACCAAGCCAGGAAGAAAGAAAATCTTGACTGCTGGCATTCATTCCAAGTCTTGGAAATCGCCCGGGTTTAGTCATTGCTCTTCATTCGCCTAGTTGTCCCTGAAGGGAATGTGTAAGCGAAGCGTCCCCACCCCTTGCCTTTGACTCCCTTCCCCTATCTATTGAGCTACCTTTTGTTCAATTGGATACTCCTACTCTGTTGAAGCCTGCCATGGAAGGGAAAGCTTTTTAAATAGACAGCATAAAGGCATTGATGAGCTAAAGGAGCAAGCAGAACGGGAAGAACTTTCCTTCGCTCCCAACTCTTAGAGAAAGTCAACCAATGCCTTAGCCCTGCCTTAAAGCTTAAAGAGAGAAGCCCGGTAAAGCCTAATCCAAGAATGCTGAAATAAGTTTCAGCAGCACGCACCTTCCACCCCGAGTGGACAGCTTAACCCCTGTTATCATGAGAAACCGCGTTCCCACCAATCATGGTAAGATGTGACGTTCTGGACCGGGCATGAGAGGATGCGGCGAAGGCATGTAGCGGCATACGTAGGGAATGGAAGCACCTTAGTCGGGGTATAAGAGTCCCGTCCCTTACCGCTCCGCGGGGGTGCTACGAGCCTCGCTTTCCATGCTGCTTTCCTAGTTCGTTCGCTTCCATGCCATTTCTATCCGCATTAATAGTTTCAGTTTGATCTCGTTCCGCAAGAGGCGTGCAAACATGCGCATGCTGAAGGTTCGGGCGCAACCCTTCTCTACCGCATTTATGGCCCAAAGCCAATACAAAGGATTTCGGTTCCATCTTGCTCGAATCTTACTGTACCCCAGAGGAAAAGGGGATTTTGTGCTGTGAAGGTGGGATCGGTACACACGGATAAGGACTATCATGAGGCTCTATGTACTTCATTCCGTTTACCCCGCCTTCCTAATTTGACATTTCCCATTTTCCATGGAATAAGTAGGATTCAGGTGATAACGGGGATAACCATTGCTGTGGGTGAGGGATAGATCCAAAATTGGCTACTCTAGGTTTAGGTGATCCTTCCAAATCATAAGCCTTCTCCAGTGCCTGGGTGGGTGCGCGAAATCATCGATTCTAAGTGCTAATAATATAATAGGGATTCCCCTACCCTTAAATCAGTAGGGCAAGTCAATTTGACCTTCCCCGCTGGAGGATTCTGTAACCACTAGAATCTTTCGAGGGCTTGGTTTGGAGATAGCTGCAGGTTCTGAAATGCAGACTCCTCACTACGGGGTCGGATGAAGGGATTCGAAAGACAGCATGGATCGGGGAGAGGGTAAATTTGTCTATTGATCGAGAAAGCTTGGGCGGACCCCCAACCATTAGCACATTCTAAGATTCAGATGACTAATTGGCTGGAGTTGCAGAGGGAGAAAGGTGAATCCGCTCATGATGCGTGGAAAGTAGGGGAAGAGTCTGATTCAAAACCGTCTGCGATAGATCACGTCGAACTGAAGCACTTAAGAAAGAAGCTGAGAACTTTTGGTTGATTTGATGCTCATTCTGACACGGTTCATATAAAGTCACAGCACAGACATAACCTGGTTGCTGCTACTAGTCAGGCTCATCAAATGCAAACATGGCTCTTGTTGGCCTTGGCCCGGCCGTCAACTGCTTCAACTGCAGATGCGGCTGACCTAGATCTAGATGTCCCATCAATAGCGAAGGAAGTGGCTGAACTCGTTCTTTGGGACTTGGACTCTGACTTTCCGTACTCGTCCCTGAACCCAATAGGGAATCCGTCCCTTTCAGCCCCTGAACCTAATGAATCTGTTTGGTACGCTGAGGCTTCTCCTTCCCCTGAGGCCGTAAACAGACACTGAAGACAAGAAAGGTTGGGACAAAGACCTCTCTTTCAAATCTCGTAGGAAGTAGAAAGAAAGGAAGTCGCTTGTGCTTGGCGTGCTCTAAGCTCCGAAGCTGATGTTCGATTGAATTAACCTCAACAACTCGTGAAATTTAACTAATGGCCGAAGTCCTTCTTCGCGCACAGCCAGACCTTCTGCTCGATTGTTTGTTGCCTCAGTTGGGAAGAAGGCTGGAATCTCTCTCTCCCTAGCCCTAGGATAGAATGTGATCTCTTTCTCTCCACTCCCCCTCCCCGACTGGAATTGAAGTAAGGGAAGGAAGATGTGTTTATTTTATCCTAAAGAGTTAGGAAATGTGTTGTATACTGAAAGCCAGGGTATCTTACCCTAAAAGGCAGAGTTGGAATACTTTCTGGGTTCAAATCCAATAGTAGCTAGAACCAGTGAAAGGGTAGTTCACCAGACCCGCTCACGATAATGCGAATGAAACGGCAGATAAGCCTATTACTGGTTACGGCGAGAAGATCCTAACAAACGGCCGGTTTACATTTACAACAGAAAAAGAAAAGATAAGGCAATTAAGGGATGAAAGATAGCGGCAGACTAAGGAGTAAAGACTGACTCTTTCTCTTCTATTCTATGGAACACATTTAAAGACTGACCTACTAGAGGGAAGAATTACTCCTATTGACCGAAGGCTAAAGGACTCCTATTCTTTTTTCACAATCGCCGATCAGATGTTAGGAATCGATTGCAGCGAGAAGCCTCTCTTGGCCAAGAAGCAAGAGTTCCGGTGCGGGAGTCAGATTCTTATCCAATCTGTCTATTAGTGGAATCCCAAAAAAGAAATATGAATCTCGTGTAAATGAAGGGAAATTTTATGGCTTAAAGGAGCTTTTAAGCCACTCTTCTAATTCCTCATGGGTTATTTCCGATCGGATCCTGCCAGTGGAGCGTTTTCTCGGTCTTTTTGGATGAAAGTTCATTTTAGCCCTAAACTGGCATCAAAATGTGACAGTTGATCATTTTCCCCGTCTTTTTCGTCATCGACCCATTTTCACTCATAAAGCGACTTCAAATCGACCAACTTCCACGAAAGACCGTGTTTTTTCCGCATGAAAGAGCATGTTTTTTGTCATCCAGAGAGCTTGTCCGCGAACAGATAACTTGCTTGCTAGCTGTCCTAGCTGCTTGAAAGGATTGTGTATACATAGGGATGTCGCGTATACGCTGTGAGAGTGGATCTCTAGAGTCTTTCGCAGTGGCATCTAAAGCCTAAACTAAACCGTCACTCCGCTCGGCTAAGAAGAGAGGGAGTGGACAAAGCCCTTTATCAAATCAATAAGAAGGGAGGGGCAATCTTATCTTATTGACGAGACTGCTAAAAAGAGGTGCGCCATAACGAGTCCTCTCTTGCGGGAGAGATAGGCAGAGGAGGTCTTTCGACGAGATCCTGATGTTGTCACACGAATGACTCAAGAAGAAGAAGCTGTCATCACTCTACGACTTTCTGTTCAGCACGCTAGCTTGGCTGAAAGGGCCTTGCCACTGGACTTCTTTGATCGGCGTACCGGTATTGACCTTTTGCTTGGCACTCTTCATCGCTAAACCCTTGAGCCCCGAGGGCAACCCTAGCCATATGATCCCCTTTCCTAACTTTTTCGTCGACTTAAGCCTTACTTCCCAATGACAAAATAGATATCTTGTCCTGCAGAGATTGGCTCTATTATATAAGTGGTGAATAGATCAAAGCCCTTTTTCATGCACGAGCATCCATCGCAGACTGGCCTCTTAAACAAAGAAGGAAGAAAGTCTTGTACGCATTTGAGAATTGTCTTTTTCCTTTTGCTAACTCATTTGTAAGTGCTAGTTTCAGGTTCCACCTAACCCATAATCAAATAGAATTCAATCGCTTGCCCTGGGCTGAGGGCTCTATCCAATAGATTTAAAGTGGGGATCAAGCCCCGCTCTATTGGTTACTAGGCCGGTCCACTTTTCGGTTTTTTCTAATCACAATGGTGTAAAGAGGGCTCTTCCTCCCGACGAAGATAGGTCTTCCCGAAGGCGGCTGGGCTTAATCTTTTTGTTCTGTTTTCTTCTCTTAGTCTGGTGAATTCATTTATTATTGGTACTCGTTGAAGAATCTAGTGCTTGCATCCGCTCAAAAGCTCTATCAACGGAATTAATTAAATAAAGAAAAAAGGGCATCCAACTTTTGACTTTACCGCTACATCAGCAGGAGAAGAAAACTCTGCAAAGGAGATTCCTATCCTTTCTCTAGTTGAAGACTAATCTGGATATTCCCGAAGATGCTTGACTTCGAGTTCTTGGAGTGACAGCTTTGTAAACAAGGGTCCCTTACTCTATAACTTTTCAACTTCATTGATCTGAAAGAAGTGACAGAATAAAGCTACGGGCATATACCCCCGCCCCGGGGGAACAAGTGCCACCTCAACAGCTATATTCTAAATCGTTAAGCCTCGCAACCCTTTCCTTTGTATCGGACCTTTCCCGCTTTCCTTCCTTGGCTAGTTAAAAAATGGGGTATATCTACTTCTCTTATTCCCAAATGTTAGCGACTCAGGTCTGGTCCCTGTCCCAGAGGCCCCACTGCTTTCGAGCGTTCCCACGTCGGGCTGCATGAAGAATTCATTATTGCCTATTAGATCTGATGCGATCTTGACAGTTGTGCCATACTCCTATGGTGTCCTTGATGTATTTAACTACCTCTGGCTTAAAGATTTGATGATAATACCCTAAGACCAGCATAAGGCTTGGCATTAGAGCGTACCATATTTGAAAGCCTAAGCAGATGGCATAATTCAGGGCGTTCGTCTTTGAACAAACTGCGTCAATGTAGTGAGATATCCACCCGGACTGAGTACATATTAAATAGGTAATTGTTAATGCTTCGGAAGACCTGGTGTTGACTTCGTTTATTTGATGGTCTTTCTATTCCCCTAGCGTCTTCTTTCCATATGGGTAGCATAATATTCCTAGTTAATAGTTTTTCATAAAGACCATCAACATATTTAGTAGCTAAAATCCTATTCAAGATGGGCAGTGTCTTCCTAATGATGATATTACGCTTATTTATCGATACTGCGGAGAAAGCGAGATAATAGACTGAGACGTACCTCAAGAAGGTAGGAAACTCAAGAAGAATGGGCGACCTTTGGAAGTTGTGTTTAGAATACCAGTATCGCACTTGTAAGATTTTATACTGACTCATATATTTCATTAGTATAGAACTGCTTTCTTGACCCTGGGTGTGCGATGCCGATATTGTTAATAAATGATGCCATTCTTTTTAAAGAGTAGGAATTATGCTGTTTTTCTGTAAGAATAGGATGTTATAATATCGTACTGGGCGAGATAGTCTGAAGACGTTTTAAAGCTAGCCATGAACTCGGCTATATCCTCCTTCTGCTCCTTCATCGCTGCAGTTCTCTCTTTCGGCCCCTCCCTCAAAGAGCAAAGAGCTAACAGCTAGCAGCAGGACTAAGAGAGCAGATAATAAAGAGCTTAGGGAGGGTAACTCAGACATAATAGTTGACTTAACTTATAAGGAAGACCGCGTGGCTAGCTCGCCCAAAATCAATAAGGCAGAAATTTATTTCTATACTGTCTATCCGCTCTCAATCTCTCATCCCTGGATTCCTTGCCAACCAGAATTCATTCACCTTCTTTTGAGGAGCGCTTCAATTAACCGAGATGAAGAAGCTGAAACTACTTGACCGTCAGGTAAGGGGTATCGATAAAGATTCCTCACTTTAGACTTTAGGAAGGAATGCAAGACTGAGGATTGGCATTTAGTTTTCTTGATCAGGACTAGAAATATACTCTTTCTGGCCTTGCCTTCCCCTATTAGATTATGGCCCGATCTCTCCCAGGATCAAGAGAAAGCTCTTCGCCTTCCCCTTATTGATATTGATTAGGGTAGGGCTAGATGACAGAAAGGAGCCAGAAGGAGCAAGCTTCGTCTATGCGGACTGACCCGATTCAATCCCCTTTTTTTGGTCTCCCATGGACATAAGCAAATTCTCCTCCTTCCGAACCGGTAAAGATTGAATCAGTGAAGCAAGAGAGCCCGGAAGTCCCTCCTTACCTGAGACAGGTGTCTCATGACATGAGAGTGACTGACTCACAAGAGAATGAGTCTTACGACGAATAGGCTCTTTGATGGGGCATTACTGGGTCACTATAAATATCATACATAAGAGAATAAAAAGGGTAAGTAAAAGAAAGGCATTGCGTCCTTCTCTTTTCCAGTACAAGAGTTCCTATTTTGTGCCCGAGACGAAGGATGGATTGCCCTACTATCGGCAAGAGTTGACTTACTTCCAGGAACTCCTGCAACGTTCTGCGCCTTTTTCTTTTTGTTTTGAATGAAGCGCCTAGCTTTGACGCTTTCTTCTTACCCACGCGAGATTGTTACCCAGGTGAGAGCTCCGCGTCCGTCTTGGACTTAGTATATACCTAAGTCTTTCAAAGGAATTGCCCAGGCCTAATAAACTTTTATTTTGAATCAAGAACCTCTTCCAATTTCAAAGAGAAAGAAGAAAAGGTCTTCAGGCAATAAATATAAGGCATACTACTAATTAATCGATTCTTTGGCCATTCGTGATCGAATACAACCTAGGAAGAGTTGTACGCCTACATAACCTATGTTACATACCAAGGGAAGAAGGTATCAGATCACTGTAGTTCTTTACCCCAAACCAGTTCCTTGACTTTGAATGAATGAAAGCTAGTAATCTGGTCGAAAGGAGCCCTCTTTCCCCCTATCGCTAGGGGCCTCGCTCCGGAACCTGTGAGTCTAGCTTCACGCTCGATACAGGAAAGAGAAGAGAGAAGCAGAGGATGTTCTTAATCTCAAAGAAGCCATTCGTCAACCTACAACTGACTGACTACTATCTTCTTATCAGACATACTGGGAGAGAGATGGGAGGCTCTATTCAACCATTCTATCAAAGACTGGCTACCATATAATATAAGATAAGAAGAGACTGATTTGCACTGGTATAAAAGAGTAGACCTTTAGGAGAGGAAGGACTAGCCCAGAACCTATTATTGACCTGGCCGAACCCTAACTACCATCAAAAGGAAGTAAGATGTCCGCCTTTTTAAGCAGCTCTTTCGAGACAAGTCTCAGATCTTTAAAGGAATTACACTTGAACTACTAGCCCTGGGACGGGGGGATAAATTACCATCTCCCTTACCGGACAGAAAGGAGGGCATGTGAGGTCTTTGAGCAGGGAAAGGTGGGAACGTTAGAAGACTAGCATAGGCTCCCCCCAACCTTAGATCTAAGGTGGAATTAACCAATAGATATTCGGGAAAGTAGAAATGGAAGCACAGAAGAAAGAAGCGGTAGCAACCATTGACTACTCGGGCCCGGCCTTGCTGCCAGAAAAGGGACATGCTTACTTCATCTTTACTGAATGCATCAACCTCTTGGGGAGATATTTATTGGAAAGAATTCAGCATCTACTTCACTGTATGCTATCTGGGTCAGTTGGGATTGGGATTCTTAGTGCTTTTCTATTTGATTTTCCTTCTCATCTCCCTTTCGCTCTTTCTGGTGATTGGATTGGCTAATGGATCTAAACTCTCTCTTTGTCGATGCTCGTGCAGCGGAAGGACTGCTTCCTTCTTTTCTTCGCTCCGAACCTTGCCTTGCTAACGTTTGGTAGCCCTTATTCAGGTTATTAAGCCTCTCTCTAAGTGCATTTCTGATTCAATCTATTCGATTCCTATTCTCACCCTCGAGTCAGGAGTTGTTGCCCTAATGTAACTTCCTTTTCCTTCGCTAGCCTTGGGGCTTAGTTACTTAATTAAGAGTTATCCCCCCCCCTAGCCTATGAAAGCATTCCAATAGCTCTATGCCTACAGCGTAAATGAGTTAGGAACTAGAGTGAACACCAGGGAATTTCCTTTGATGTAGCTGGGTCACTCGGGGTCCAAATTAGAAATCTAGCTTTCATTTTTTACGCTTTCTTCTTAGTCTCGCCAGGCCAAGAATGCAATATTGATTTATTTTTAATAACTGACCTCAAAGTGCTTCTTCCGGGCCCTAACATTCCATGTTGCTAGATTCATTGATTGGATTGACCGTAGTTGCGCCCCATTCCCGGGCTTCCTCGTTTTCTAACTGTCCTAGAGGGTTGCGGCTGCTTCTCACTCATCTTACCTGCTCTTCCAGTCATGGAACCCTATGCTGCATGACCAGAAGGAGATCAATAACAGGGCCTGTCATGAAAATTAAATTTGTCCCCACAATATCAGTAATCTCCTCTGAATCAGCAATGCTGTAATCTGCATCTCCCTTAGTCTTTTCACTTCCACCTAACCTAGAACCTAGGATAGTTAGAGGTTTAGGATCAAGCCCAGCCTCAGCTATGGTCTCCCCGCAACAGTTCTCGATGAGCCGCAACCTCAGCATCAAAGAGGTTCTCACTCCCTTCCAACAAAGAAAGTTCAGCTTGATCAGAAACAGACACCCAACAAGATCACCTTGGGACTGACCAGACCGAAACGGGTCAGAAGTGGAAACTCTTTACTCGCTGGAAAGAGCGAGTAGTAACAACAGGAGCTTGGATAAAATCCTCGATGGAAACATCTGGGGATAAAGCAGTAGCGTAATACCACCTGACGTACTTGAGCCAGGCTTCAGTCCAAGATCTTAGAAGTGTCATATCCTCTAAGTACTCAAAAGTCTCAGACTTATAAGTACTCGTTGGAGGCACCACAAGATCCTTAGGTCTGAAAGCTTGTTGAAGCTTCCAGATCAATCGACCTTTTAAATAAGGGTCGACAGGACAGCACTGGCCAAGCCACAACTCGAAAGGTAGCTTAGCCTTTAACCAAATCGCCTTCAGCCGTAAGACTGTAGACGACTTAGTGTGGTTAAGTTTACAAAGAAGCCTATAACCAATACCATACAATCGACATAGAGTGGAAAACCTCTGTATCTTATAGAGATGACAAAGGGAATACATGGAGTGTATTGTATGGGAATTAGCCAGGTTTCGAATAGAAACAGGGGATAAATCCACTGTTAAATTCTTACACCTAAACTTCTTAGCAAACTCAGCGCCACCCACATCTGAGACTAAAGACTTAGGAAGTGATATAGTCACACCTAAATCCTTAAGTTAAGTGTAGATAGGTAGACTTCTGCCACCTTTGAGTCGGCGATACAAATCTAGTCACCAAGGATAGCATACTTATCAAAGCGCTTCCCCGGATATATCTTCTCCGCACACCACCAAATGGTGAGACAGTGTAAAGAGCGGCCAAGAAGCGAGATATCCAAGAGGTTGCCAGTCCACACGGGAGGACAGTTCAGTGAGCTTTATTAATAAGGAATTGGTCACGAACGATAAGAAGAATCATAATAAATAGAGTTGAATGAAATAGTCGAATGGAGACTTTTTTCCTGTTCTTCTATAGGTATTAGCATTCTTTGGTATCTGTTCTTCCTTTCTGACATTGCATTGATATAATTCTGACGTCAGCTAACTCTTCCTGTTGATGAATTAGCTAAAGATGCTTCTTCCACTTCTAACTCCTACTCGCGAAGGGAATATAAGAAAAAAGGAAGGGAATTGAATTAACAATCTACCGTCACTTAGCTTATGAACCCTATATAAATGACGAATTAAAGAATTAATATGAATTACCTGTTAGCTAGTCTTAGGAAAGTGAGATAGGCAGGAGATGCCTGGGAGGAGTCCGCTAGATCACGATAAGCTCATTAACTAAGCCTTCTATTTCTATTATAACTCTGAGATGAGAGCTAAAATGTGGGATTCATTTTCGTATGATACCCCTTTGCTAAAGACAGCTAAGGATAAGCCGGAAGCTAACAGAAGAACTCATAGCTAACAAAGCTTTCCCACAACAACAAGCAAGCGACGTCTTTCTTGACCGTTTAGTAGCTTAATCTCCCCAGGTCGGGCTTGGCATAGTTACGAGGTTCCCGGCATAGAATGGATGAGCGCTCATGAGTTCCCACTATCGAATCATCTCAGTTCCTATTCCGGGCATTGAAAGCTGAAATCAAAAGACATCAAGGCCTAAGTCAGACAATGATGATCTTCTCTTAAAATAGCAAGAATAGCTGGTGGAGGACTCTGCACCCAGTAAGGTCGACACAGTCAGTCAGGAAGATGCTTTGCCACCCAATCGGCCGAAGCATTGGCTAATCTGTTCACCCTTTATACCGACCAGCTGTGGTGGGACATCCGGAGTTGCTGCACATCACTAACAATAGGCCTCAGACTGCGATCTGTAGACGACTTTTGACTATGAAAAGCTTTCAAGACCTGAGATGAATCTGTTTTCATACATACAAACAGAAGATAGCTGTAGAGAAAAAGCCAGGTCAGAACCTTTCCTAAGTGTAAGTGCATGAGCCTCCGCCATGTCCACCGAAGAAAGAGTCATTTTCTTTTCTTTATCGCCGAGCGTCTTTCGAGTCTCATGTTGACTTTTCTCTTTCATGTGATACTTCGCCTTAAGAACTAGGGCTGAGCCCATACAACTATTATTGTTTTATACTCTGCGGGAGATTGGTATTAAACCGAAAGCCTAACCTGGACTACTAATGGCTTCTTCTCTTGTTAGAGGAAGCCCAGGTTCAAAGTCTTCTTTATGTTACACGTAGCAACTCTTCTTGTTCAATCCTTTAATCGGAACGACGAGAGAGTGACTAAGCCGAAAAGGTAGAGCGGGAACTGGGTTCATCGATGACCTCAAAACCAGTAGCAACCCTAGCTTAGCCTCTTTCTGAGCGCTGTGCTCTATCTCCTCTCTTCCCTACAGCACCCTTGCTTGAGTGCTATGCGCGCGATTGCTTCCTTATATAGCTAGCTTCTTTGTTTTCTTTTATAAGTATCTCCTTACTAGACTAGCTTCTTTGAGAGAGAAGGTTCCCCCCTTTCTTACTACAGGGAATGGGATAATGAGGAAACGAGAATAAGAAGGTTTGGTGAATAAGAAGGCAGAGGCAAGCGCAGAAGGGAAGCAAGAAGAAGGAAATATGAAAGAACCCTTCCAGTTAGATAAGCTGCTGTAGGAGCTTGCTAGGGAAAAGTCTCTCCTGGTTATGTTGCATAACTAATATCAAATTTCACAGAATCCCTTAGTTTAAGGGCAAGCTCACAATGAAAGGAAGCTAGGTCTTTAATGAGGTGATCGTAACAGATTAGTGATGAATCCAATCACGGAGCTTGAAGCCTAGATAGAAAGAAGACTTGAATGGAAAAGGGCAAGTCGTTAAACCGAAGTTCCTTCCTATGTCTCCCTCAGCGAGGGTTTGTGCGGTCTTCAAAGCGAACCCAGGGCAGGATGAAATCCTATACCTGATAGCAATCCGCCCCGATACGATAGTGACTTGATCTAATAAAGGGAGCTTTAGTTGAATCATTTCCAACCTAACCCTTTATTTCCTCGGATGAGGTCTCGCTTATTTTCTAAGATTTCCTGCTTCGAGTGAGTTCCACCCAATGGTATCCCACCAATCTCTTCCATCTTCACCCAATCCAGAAGGACTTGAACCCAATAGAGCAGAATGGCTAATTCCAGAAATCGAAATGAATAAAGTCCTGTTCTTTTACACGGTATGAACTAGAACATAGTTTGAAAGCCAATCTCGAGATCAACCTTCCACAATCCAATCTATATGCTGAGGTATCCCCGCAAGCAGTACAACTATCCTCCCGTCCTACCAATCTTCCTAGTAAGGGTCAATTCACTGGCTTGCTCTATTCCGCACTGAGGAAGCTGTGAAAGATTGAGTTGAGGCAAGCAAGTACACAAAAAGGCTATCGCTCATCCGCTGCAACTAGTGAGGGTTCGGTTGGAGCAGTTACTGTAGCATTTGCGGTTACGGGTGATTGACTCTTTCCTAATAGAAGATAGAGTCTATACTTGTTAGGGATAGGAATATCCAATCTCAGTACTTCCTCTTATAGAGCAGAAACTGCTATAGGGAAGTATTCTTCTTTGGAGCATATCCGTTGCGAATCCCTTACTCATTGGCGCAGGCTCTGAAAGAGAAGTAGAGATGCGAGTCAAGCAGGCTAGTCAAGTACTCCTGTAAGCCATAAAGCAAGGAGTGACTTACCCATGCCAGCTTTCAGTCGTCTTTCTCTGTTTACATTCTCGTCTGCTTTCTTTTATTCCCATCTCTCTTCATTCTTGACTGACTATTGTCTAAGTAGGTAATGATGTAATCCAAGGGTGTAGGATAAGGCCTGGAGTCAGCACTTTCCAGCTTTTAGAGTTTAGAGATAGAGGTCCTTAGTTAGCCTTTGTCTCATTTCCCCTTTCCTTACTGCAAGTTCGAGCCTTCCTCTTCTGCTTACTTCTAATTCCTTGCTTCTGGGTACTGACTTAAACTTAAAGGAGAATATCCCAGCCTTACTAAAAAACTTTCTTAGCTCGCGGGACTGACTTGAAGCCTTTCTCCGATTCTGCTTGAATTGAGCTCTGATGGCATGATGCTAGGTCTGTTTACAGCATTGACCGCGGTATCCTGCTTGCACGGACGGCGTGTAGGATTGCCATAACGTAATATGAATGGTTGAATGAATAAATTTTGATTAGTAATGTGATTTCTTTCATCCTTGTTCGGCGCTTGTTATTGAGTTGGTGTAAAAGAGGGCTAAGCCCAAGACAAGAATTCCAATAGTTCGCTTTTTCGTTTTAGCGCTACTTGGATACTTCAAGCCAAGATCAGGACGATGGGTGGGAGATAGGGGCATGCATCCAAGAGCGTATTTTATCGTTGTTGCTTGTAACATTATTAACGATAAAAAGTGGCTGGCTCTATTTTCATGCTTCATGTTGTCGCCTTCGAAATCGATGCTTAAGTCGATCCACTTGCATTGGTGGTCTCTCTCTTCCCTCATCGCATGCGCTTCGCTTCGACCAGGGTTTAAGCCTTTGATTGTCCGGTAGAGTAGATTTCATCCCTCGATCTGGTCTTCTGTAACAATCAGATCTTTCACTTTATTAAAGCTATTTTATTGGGGAAATAGCAAGTCTCTTTTCTTTTCTGGCTGACTTACAGCCGGGAGGCCCAGGGAGGCGTTTGGTCTGCTTGTCGCATACTACTAACCTAACCGCGAGTCAATCTATCTATATATTCTTGATGGTACGAAGCCTTTTTTCAAAGCCCGAAGGCGGACCTTATCACTTTTTTTTCTTTTTAAAGGCGGTCCTTTTCTTTCCCCCGACCGATGACTCGCTTGTTCAGTACTGCTAACTCTTTCTTTTTTGAGGATGCCGTCCCCTCGGGACTACCAGTAGTTTCGGTTGTTGAATCTCGTGCAAGTTAGGTTGTGCTTGTATTGGCTGCAAGCGGAACGTAGGCGCTTTAGGTAGGTGTGTGTTGACCATGCACTCTCGCGTCATGTAATGTCGTATGATAGAGGTGGTGTGGTGATTGACCTCAATGCTAATGGTTATCCCCAAGGTTCAACGAATGAATGAAGGATCGTACCCGGATAGAAATGACGGTCTTCCTCTTATGTCTCCAAGCCGGCCATAATAGAATAGATAGGCAAAGCAGCCAATAGCAGTCTGTTTTAGCCTATCGATAGATAGTAGGTTGCTTCCAAGCTCAAACCATTTGAAACTGAATTGCTACTGTATTCTTGTTATTGATAGAGTGGTTTTCTCCGCCCCTGTCAAAAAAATGAGAGGGAGAGAACTGGAAGAGAGAAGGAAAAAGAGCAAAGGATTTACAAGTCTAATGGGAGAGGAATGGCTGACACGTTGACTGCCTTCGAGAAAAATAGAACCCAAGCGGTCTAAGCCCCGGGACGGACCCCAACCGAAAGAAAGGCGCTAGACGGACGGCAAGCGAGATAAAGCAGCTGGCCCTATGTGTAAAACCTTGCCGCGGGAGAGTCTTTCTCCAATGAGAATAAAGCAAGTTTTTGGGCAAGACAAGAAAGGAACTCGCCCTTTGACACCACACCAAGGGATAAGAGCTGATTGCTGGCGATGACTTGGTGAAAGGAATCTATGAGAGAAGGTTCTCAAACCGGGTTCCGACCGAATAGAGCGCGGAGCCAACGAGTCTTTAAGTAAGTGGGCGAACAGCGTAACGAGTCTAAGGGCGGGATCAAGCTTGAAAGGAATGGACGGGCGTAGGCTTAATAGTGAACGCAGACCCCCCTGCTTATAGATATGAGATCAATGACTTAAAAGACAGATGCCGAGAGAAACTGTTAGACTTCTTTATTGCGTTGCGAAGAGAGATCGAAGACGAAGATTTTATGACGCAGTGCGGACACTGGATGAAATAGACAGAGAATATAACAACCCACCGGAAGGGCATACCTCAGGAGCACCAATCTCCCCCGGCAAACATCTATCTGCACGAAGCCGACCGGTAGAAAGATGAAATATGAAAAAAAAGATGGGGAGTGTGAGATACGCGAACGGGGAGTACGCAGCCGAACAACCGCAGGGGCTTCCAGCAGTGATAGCTGAACTAACCAGATGGGCCGCCCAAAACATGGAGCTGACATTTAAATAAATAAATAGGAAATCAACGTCGGATCCCGGCTATCCGAAAAACGCAAACTGAAGCGGAGGATCACAAAAAAATGCAACACAAAAGGGGCGAACCAAGCGCTTGCGCGAAGGAAGAAGCGAATCAACCAGAATGGAGACAGGGAGGAGAGGCGAAAGAGAGATTTTCGAGCCTGCAAAAAAAAGCAGCAAGCAACAACGGCTTTTCAGCCGTTGCGCGCTAGCTTGTAATTTAGGGGGTGCCCCTTTCTAAAACTTATATTTAATATAAGGAAGAAGAAGGCCCTTTTTTGTTTGGAGTTTTCCCCAACCTATACCTAAGGGCGTTTTTCAGCTGCATCGCACTGCCGCATAAACAATGGATCCGCTGGGCTGGATGAGCTACCTTCTCTGGAAAGGAATAAGGAATAGTGAAAAGCCATGTCACTTGGAACGGAACTGGTTGCTTATTGACTTTTTTTAGTAAGACCACTTTGCTTTGGTAAGCTAAATTCTATTATATTATCTTAGGCATGGTTGCTTACAAGACAAAAGCTAGCTTCTAGATGTTCTTTGCCTGAACATATGGAGGAAGCAACCTTCTGGCCTCTGTACCAGTAGTGGAGTGGCTTGCGACTTTCAATCAGAAAAGGAAAATGGAGCAAGGCAAGGGAGAAAGAAGTTGTCCCCTCTTCTCTGGTAACCCGCCGCCGGTCATATAGAGTGCTCCGCCCGCATATGTAGAAAAAGAGGGAGCGGGGAAGGAAGAACAACCGTTTGACTTTGGCACATGAGGTGGCGGGTTTGGCTGGGTAACATAATGGAAATGTATCGGACTGCAAATCCTGGAATGACGGTTCGACCCCGTCCTTGGCCTCGGGGAGTGGCGAGCAGCACGGAACTTTAATTAAATGGCATAAATAAAAAAGGGGGGGCTTTCCTTTGTTAGAAATCCACAGACAACATCCTGGAACTTCCAAACCAAAGAAATGCAACATGAGAAGTTTTACGTTACGCTTCAATAGAATGAATTCGGTAAGGGTAGAATACGCCCCATGGTCGATCGAAGGTCCTGTGCCACTTGAACTCCAATCTATCTTACCTTCCATCCATCTTTGTCCAGCCAGCTCATAAATGTTAGACCAACCAATCTCAGGGCTGACACAACCGAATTGGTTGAGGAAAAGGAAACCCCAGCGACCAAGCACTCCCGCCTCCAAAAGCGGAGACCGAACAACCGCCAGGTTGTCGAAGACACGTCTGAAGAGGAGGCGGGCGCCCTCTAAGTTGACCACCCTACCCACTAATGGACTATGAGGGGGGGCGGGCGAACGGGAACCGACCGAGAACCCGAACCGCTTGACTGACCCCTTCATACATACTCGATTCATTAGGGTCGGGGATGAAACCAATAATCAAATAAGTGCAAAAAATCGCGCAAGCGAAGCCGGGAAACGGACCGCAGCGCAACGACTAGGACTCGTGTCGGAGGAGTTTTGAGCGTGAGCTACCACTCATGCAGCGGCAAGGACCCGCAACTCTCGAAGGGGCCACCAACCGCCGCCCGAATCACTGTAGTGTAGGAAACCCTCCCTTTACTCAATGGATAGCGCTTATCCTCTTTCAATCAACCAAATGAGAAATGGAGTGGAGGAGAAAGAGGTCTTTATTGATTGAAGAGGCTTTGCACCTAGGACTAATAAAGATCCAGAAGAATGGGTCTAGGCTTTCGAAAAGATGAAGATGCAAAGGGTAAAGAGAAAAGAAATGTCTTTTGAACAACCAACCTGACATAAGGATTCTAGCTCGCCCAGTTAGAGCAGATGGATATTCTCGGACGGGGAAAAGCGGCACTCGACATCTATTCTATTAAACAACACCAAGAACAAAGCCATACCATGCCCTCGGGAGAAAGACGTTCTGATTGCCATGAATGCTGCCCTCGAGGACGTGTACAAGAAGGTCTTTGCCGATTCCTATCAACATGGTGCACCTCTCAGTAGAGGGGCCCGTGGAGACTTTGACCGAATGAATAGGTATCAATTTATAGACATTTTGATTGAGGAAGAGAATCCAGGATGAACGCTTTTTTCGTTCGCTATGTGCGTGCTGACTGGATGCTCGCGTGATCGATCGATGGACGGGAGAATTGCATGAATGACGAGACCGGCCTAACCGAAAGTCAAGGCTCTTCCCTCTCTTGATGGCGAATCTTGATTGACTGACACTAGGAACCGATTCGGAGAAACAAGAAGCATGAGATACGCGGCGGCAATCTTTCCGATAGCGAATTACTTGACTCGATGGATGGAGGGCCCTCCAACTCAAGCACGAAATCAATGTTGAGTCAACAATCATCGAGAGGGGCACCGCCAAGCGAGATCGAGACCAGCACCTTGTATATATAGGTTGGGGAAAAGCCCCTTGTATAGGGTTCCGTTCCAAACCTGCGCTTCTTCTAATATCCCAACAATCCATAAAAGAAAGTAGGGGCTTCAAAGCTTGACTAACAAGCGAGAAACTTGACTTTGAGAAAGTTCGTCCCTCTCCCAGCAAGAGGATGCGCGCCTTAACTTAAAAGAGCTAACGCGCTTTACTTAACCAAGGCTTTCTCTGATAGGGGCTCGTTAGCCGTTGTTTGGGTCGAGCTCAAACCTTCGCCTATCTATACTAAAGTAAGGGGCCTTTTCTTGCTCGTTAGCGCTGTTTTTTGATTGCAGGGCGCTAGCTAATATATATAGGGCTTTTTTCTTTCATCTTTCAGCTTGATCGGAATCGATTCTATGATTGAATAGCAGAAGTGCTACTTATTAATTAGTAGTAGAAACTCGGAGAGACAGAGAGGCAATCATACCTGCTAACTCCTAGGATAAGAAGTAGGTCCCTTGTTTTTGGCAGGAAGAGTTCCATTGTTGCCCCTCGGGAGAGTGAGTCTACTTAGCGAACTGGCAGGACGCGGAGATCGATTGATCAATATGAATCTCGAGAGTGGATGGTTGACCGCCGCCCCCTTGTCCTGGAGGCTCTCCGGCCGAGGAGGGGCTTGCTATCGTAACCTTTTCTCCCGGTGTATGTGAAAAAGAGTGACGAACCCTTTTTTGTTCGGTCATAGGTTGGTGTCCAAAGAACGAGAGTCGGCTTCCTTAACTTAAGTCCGTTGTTCCTCAGTAGCTCAGTGGTAGAGCGGTCGGCTGTTAACTGACTGGTCGTAGGTTCAAATCCTACTTGGGGAGAATTTTTAGTTATAGCTTTTCTGACCTAGCGACCCCTGTCCTTCCCCTTAGTTTCTAAACTAGCAGAATCGTGGGACATCCAAAGTGGGAAGTTTCTTGTTGATTTTTTTTCTATTTCTTACTCCCTTTTTTAGTTTAGGAACTTGGTTCGTTCAATTCACTTGCTCATGAACTCGCAGCTTCGCCAGAAGCGACTAGGGGGGAGCTGTCGTAGAAGCTTTGCCCTTTGTACAGAGATTGTTATGAACTGACTAAATGACTAGCGGAACGCTAGCTAAGCTAAAAAAGAGTATTAGTTCCCTTCAATCAAATCAATAAGCTTTATTTCAGGTTTTTATCCCTCCTTCTTAGAACCCATTGATGGAGGGGGGCCTCGGCCCGGGAAGGGGAGAGTGGCCGAGTGGTCAAAAGCGACAGACTGTAAATCTGTTGAAGTTTTTCTACGTAGGTTCGAATCCTGCCTCTCCCACTGGTTTGTTGTAGACTTCTTCGAAGAGAAAGGAGGCATTCGTCAGCGCAGGAAGGCCCACCGAGCGAAGCTCTTTCTTTTCCGTGCCGTGAAGTGAAATTGTATCGTATGTTAGTTAGAGAGGTTGGCGAACTACTATGATCTATAGATTCCCCAGAGATATCCAATCCCAACGAGAATAGAAGCGAGTCGCTTCCGTTGTAGTCGTCGTAGTCTTTTAGCTTATGTAGTGGTCGGCCTTCCTACACGCACGCGCCCGCCAGAATGCCTCCTTGGTTCTGGACGAAGCCAAGCCGATACATACGATAGGCTTAGGAAAGGTGCTCTTAACTAACAATAAAATAAGAGAAGAAAGATCGTATAAAAGAAAGTCTTACGTGCTCTCTCCTCTATCTAAGTAAGAGAAAGAGGAAGGTCCAATCATGCTACTTTGAGAAAGATGCTTAACACATGCAAGTCGATCAGTTCGCCCTTAAGAAATAGGCAACATCGGTTCGAATCCGATACCGATAAAGGGCTTTTTCCTTTTTTTTCGGTATGCCGCTCCGCCAGCAAGGAGCGAAAGAACCAAGTGGTTTGTGGTAATGTCAGAATTTGCACCTATTTGTATCTATTTAGTGATCAGTCTGCTAGTTTCTTTGATCTTACTCGGTCTTCCTTTTCCCTTTGCTTCCAATAGTTCGACCTATCCAGAAAAATTGTCGGCCTACGAATGTGGTTTCGATCCTTTCGGTGATGCCAGAAGTCGTTTCGATATACGATTTTATCTTGTTTCCATTTTATTTATTATTCCTGATCCGGAAGTAACCTTTTCCTTTCCTTGGGCAGTACCTCCCAACAAGATTGATCCGTTTGGATCTTGGTCTATGATGGCCTTTTTATTGATTTTGACGATTGGATCTCTCTATGAATGGAAAAGGGGTGCTTCGGATCGGGAGTAATCACTAGTGATAGGGCAAAAATAGGGAGGAAGGACAAAGGAAAGAGCGATGCCTACATTAAATCAATTGATTCGTCATGGTAGAGAAGAAAAACGGCGCACGGACCGTACTCGAGCTTCGGATCAATGTCCCCAGAAGCAAGGAGTACGCCCGCGTGTTTCAACGAGAACACCGAAAAAACCAAATTCAGCTCCACGTAAGATAGCCAAAGTACGATTGAGCAATCGACATGATATATTTGCTCACATTCCGGGCGAAGGTCATAATTCGCAGGAACATTCTATGGTGTTAATAAGAGGAGGTAGAGTGAAAGATTTGCCAGGTGTGAAATCCCATTGTATTCGAGGAGTCAAGGATTTGTTGGGAATTCCGGATCGAAGAAGAGGCAGATCCAAATATGGTGCAGAAAAACCCAAATCGATATGAATGGAGGATGCCTCTGGAACTTCTTTTTTTTCTCGGTCAGGAGAGGTACGAAGTCACTCGCCCTATATATAATAGAATAGTGAAAGCAGGAGAGGTTTAGCGGATCAGTGAAAAAAATCTTATTCTAGTAAGTCATTTGTCCGTTGCTGGTCATCAATCTCCGGTATCGATTCCCGGTTTTCCCGGGCCTACTCCCTTAAAGCTTGTTACGGTATTCTCACTCCGATCGCCCCAATGAAGGGCAATCTCTATCCCTTCTAACTTTATTCTGGGATTTCTTATTGGCATTGGATTTTACAAGTGAGCTAATCACCAAATGAGCATTAACCCTTATAAAGTAAGCTAGTACAAGGTAGACTTAAGCAATCTCATTGCCCTGAAAGAAAGCTCAGTAGGTGGATCTTCTTTCCAGGTCGCAGGTGGAGAGCCGGTTGAAAGGCCTTCTGCCAATTGAGAATGATCCATTAATATAAAAATAAAAGAAAAAGATTTTTTTGAGATGGAAGCCATTACTAAGAGTTAGACGACTTTTGTCGAAATGATGAGCCTGCTCCCCCTGAAAGTATCAACTACCTGAGGCTAAGGCGGATTTGTGGCGGTATTGCTGGCAATGATTATAATAGCTATGGCCTTTGCTCAAACCTACCTGATTAGAAAGATAAGGCGCCTTTACTTAGCTGTTAGCCTCCCAAAAGAAGGATCTCCGGTTTCAAAAGCCCTAGATATAGATGTCCGGTAAGTGCTTCCTTGGATTAACATTCCGGGAGTGAAAGGCCATAGGGCTCATAGACATTTTTTATTTCCGATCTTTCCTTTATTTATGGTAATAGGGGGATCATAGATCTCTCTTTTCAAACAAACAAAGTTGGCAAAGTGAGAACGCTGGTTCCGCAATAACCAAATAAATCAAATTCTCAAGGGGAGAGGGGTCCGTATCCATTTTGGGACTTAACTTAAGGATTTAGGGATCCCTCAAAGGACCGGGTTCTATCTCATGATGCTGCTGCTACGTTCATTTGGTCGAGCAAGGTCTTCCCTTGTCTTCTATGTATGGCTGGCTCTTCTTGATCTTGAGGTCATGGGCTAACTCGACCGTAGGGAGAGGGGTTCAAGATGCCCTCGTCTAAGTCTGTCTATTTCTTTGTTTTAGGAGCTCGTAGGTCTCAAGGGTTGTTTTCCAACTCGACCGGAGGACTTGAGATGTCAATTGCTAAGTCCTTTAACGCAATCCAGTAAGGGTAGAGCATTTTTCGGGGAGTCAAGCTCGGTACAAGTTCTAGACAAATTCTAGGCTTTTGGGTATCTCAATCTTAAGATAAGCTCCCCATTATCTACGACCCCTTAACCGGATCGAAAGGGAAGAGGAATAGCGCGGAGCGAGTACTTATTATGGAAAGACAGGCTTGGAAGAAGAAAATGAAATAAGAACAACCGCGCTGGTCGTAATAGCTTCGGATGATATGATGGGTCAATCATTTGCTTCATTGGTTTCAACGGTGGCAGCTGCGGAATCCGCTATTGGGTTAGCCATTTTCGTTATCACTTTCCGAGTCCGAGGGACTATTGCTGTAGAATTTATTAATAGCATTCAAGGTTAAACATGACTCCTAGAGAATTACCAAAATACGAAGTTCTCTTCTTTTTGATTTTGACTTGGTTGGCAGGGTCAGGGCCTTTCTCGCTGGGCGAGCGCATCCGATTGATTCGAAAGTCCTTTCCTAAACCACTTCCCGTTCAGTTGCTGAAAGATAGATAGAACCTTTCTAACTACCTTTCTAACTAAATGAGATTGAGTTCCACGCAAGCTAGAAAGATGCTTTTTGCTGCTATTCCATCTATTTGTGCATTAAGTTCGAAGAAGATCTCAATCTATAATGAAGAAATGATAGTAGCTCGTTGTTTTATAGGCTTCATCATATTCAGTCGGAAGAGTTTAGGTAAGACTTTCAAAGTGACTCTCGACGGGAGAATCCAGGCTATTCAGGAAGAATCGCAGCAATTCCCCAATCCTAACGAAGTAGTTCCTCCGGAATCTAATGAACAACAACGATTACTTAGGATCAGTTTGCGAATTTGTGGCACCGTAGTAGAATCATTACCAATGGCACGCTGTGCGCCTAAGTGCGAAAAGACAGTGCAAGCTTTGTTATGCCGAAACCTAAATGTTAAGTCAGCAACACTTCCAAATGCCACTTCTTCCCGTCGCATCCGTCTTCAGGACGATCTAGGCACAAAGTTTCACTTATTAGTTAGGAGGAGATTTTGCCCCCAGTGTATCTCGAAAGCAGAAAAAATAGAACTCATTCGAGAGAGCTTGGTGGTCTTAAGAATGGTTCGGGTGGGGGGTTCTCTTAAGAATAAATAAGACGAATAGAATCTAATTCATGTTCATGCTAACAGAAGAGCGGATCCAAGACACAGACAACTTCTTTCTCAAAAAGTACTTGCTGCACTTCTTTCTCATGAAGCTGCTTTGCAAGAAAGGAGTTAGTTCCCTCCGGGGGTTCTGAGAGCCAATGCTTCCTACGCTCCAGCCCTTAGCCCTGAACTCCTTAGCACAAGCACTAAGTAAGCCCGTGAAGGCCTTCAATATCGCACCTACTAGGACTGAAATTTCGTTTTCGAATAGGACTACTTCTTTCTTTTCTGTACGCTAGGGTCGTTCGGGCGGAAAACCGAGTTGCGTACTGGGTGAAGCTTAGTCCTTTGGACCTTTCAATCTCGCAACTTTTTTAGATTAGCTAGGGCCGCCCGCACGCTTTAAGGGTTGTTGAAGGTATTGCACTAAGAAAGACTCCTGCCGTTGCTATGCTAAAGGTAAGATTTTCTTTTAAAGCCGCTCAAGCAATTTCTTTAAAAAAAGAAGAGCAAGCAAGACAAGAAAGATAAGGCTCGAAAGCTGCGAAGAAAGAAAGTAGAGCTGCTCTAATCGAGCTGTGAAATCGGTGTGGTGAGGTATTGGAAGTGTTCAGCGAATTTAAAGACACTAAAAAAGAGCACCGTGCTATACTGGCAGAGCTTCAGCAAAACTAGGTAGGTAGCTTTCGCTAATGAGAGATGGATTTGGGGATTCGATTAGGTCTCCTAATTCATGGAATTCGTTTTCTCTTTATTAGTTTCTTTTTAAAGCAGCATTCTCCCTTGACTCGATCTTTAATTGAATTATCGATAGAACGTTGATCAATATTCAGGAAGAGATCGAGGATCACAGCAGGATCCTATCTGATCTTTGTCAACACAGGACTCGAAGCCCCCTGCTCAAACTAAAGGGTAATCCTTCGGAATTGAAAATTCCTATCTTTCGGATTTCTTTCTTATATTAATTATAGTGGAGGGGAGAAGACTCATTTTGAATTCTATCTATATAGGGGGGGAGCCATTGTGAAGCCTAGAGAGGCGGAAGCGGCAAATCGCTTCTACCGAGTTCCACAACAGCAGCTTAGCTTAGTAGCTTAACTCTTTCTACTGGCGTGGCGCTGCTGGATGCTTCTGATCAATAGAACAGGAAGAGGAGTCAGCCAAAAAGAAAGACCACCAAAAGTAACGACCACCAAGATACGCATAGTGATTCGATCTTTTGATCACCCATTTTTGGAAAACCATTTTGGGGGGCTTCAGCCTTACACACGGAAGATTGGATTGCCTGAATCACGAGTCTTATATACTGTGTTACGATCACCTCATATTGATAAAAAGTCCAGAGAACAATTTGAAATGGAAATAAAGAAAAAATTTCTGATCATAAAAACAGAAAAGCATGAATTGCGCAAGAAGTTCTTTCGGTTAAAACGCCGTGCGACTCGGAGGACATAAGACTTCTTGGTCAAGCCAAAATGCCGGCAGAATGCTCCTACCCCACCATGCCTGGCCCTTTACCTTACCTTAAGAAAGAAAAGAAATGGGGGTATGAAGCGTGGGAAAGAATGAGAGAAGTGTCTGATACAACAGGTAACCTTAAGGAGTGGCGGCAAAGCTCTTGATTGATCAACGCGAGTGAACTGTGCTTAGACGCTTCGTAAAACCGCACCGATCTACGAGAGGAGCTGATGGATGAGTAGGCTTCCCCTTTCGATTTACGGAATGTGATCTGGGACACGATGGGGGTTTGCGTGCCTCGGTAGGAAAGAGATCACCGGAGTATAGCACAAGATCGCCTTTTTTTTCTTGCTGCCATGGGGTCGACCTGTAAACAAGGTAAACCCAATGGGAACCAAAAACGGGAGGGTACCACATTGATTGACATTGGGCAGAAGACGATCCAAAAAGCGAAGGCTCACCCAGCTGAGATCGGCAGTGAGGGATGCTTACCTTCTTCTTAGAGAAAGGGGAAAGGGGCAACCTATCTTACTAATAATAAGAAAGGGGGTGGCATCGACTGGGGTTTTACACCCAGTTGGTGTAAGGGATGAATCACCCTTTGCGGTCGGATTGCCAGAAAAGGTGCCGACTGTCCATGAGGCGAACAATCGGTAGCGAGATACAGATCCGGAGAGATCTGGGTCTTCTATCTCAACATTTGGTTGTTTAACCTCACTCCACGACACATGGAGTCCTATTTGTTTGGTTTGGTTAACTAGGTGCCCCCCCACGACTGATGCGACATTCAGTCGTTTAGGCGAGTTTTGGTGTTTATTAAGATAAACCAGTTTGTCAAATGAATCCGGTTGGATTCGCAAATGTCTTATACTTGAGTATTGACATTTGAGGGCGGTGATCTGGAAGCCATCCCAGTGGAGGTTAGTCCAATGACTGACTTCTGCATCAGGTACCCAAACCGGATAAGGAAAGACATGAAAATGAATTTTTCCAGGTATTTGTTTGACAAACTGTTGTCTCTTAAGACCATCAAATGGCACAAGATTTTGGAAAATCTTATTAATTAGTATTATAGATACTAATAATAGCTACCGACGGTCTGACCAAGGAACTCTGTATAGGAGCATACCTCGTAGCCAAACAGGTCATTCAGTTAAACCGACGATCTGGCCCTCTGTTTACTGCTTTATATCTAAAACAACTACTTGCTGTAAGCAAGCGTATGCAGGGGTCAGTCAGTCGCACAGTTTATTACCTGTGCCAGTGTCTCTGACGAGGTCAGGATACCCTAAGATTATACCTTCCTTCCATCGCAAAATGATTATGAAGAAGGATCAGAAGGCCGACTTATGGGTTCATATATATCTGTCTTTAGTCTTTGTCGGGCTATTCGCCTGGCGAAACGGATTGACAGATCGATATTGAAATCGATAGTCACCCCTTCCACCGGTCTGCCAAGACAGTCTCAATTAAAAAATGATATTGTCGCTTTCTCTAAAGACCTGATCCTAAGGTACTGTCCTAGTTTTCTCTCAACTCCCTTGTGTCAGGGGGTACGTTGGGAGCCAACTTGGAAAGCGAGACCTTCGTGGAGGCCGTAAAGGTGAAAAGACGCGTGGAGGAATATTCTACCCTACCATCTGCGTCATGAAATCGTTTGGTTTGTACATCAATAGCCATTGTGACTATGATGCAGGGTTTCCTCAATGGTCCCCCTTTATCCGATACCCTTATGACCAAAAGAATGAAGAGAGATCTCCATGGTCTACAGAGACCGCTGAGAGTACCATCCACTCTCTTTCGGGTCTAGACACTTCGGTGAGTCTATTGACTCAGGCTCCCCTGGTAGACTATCGCAATCTACCGAGGCTGGCGCTGGTAAGAGATATTCGCCATAGGTAACTTTGTGAATCAAAGGGTATTGAAGCCTCTTCATGATTTCCTCATGGACACGCTTCGGTCTATCCCAATGGATGGAACTTTTAATCAGCTCCGACCGTTCGTTGGATAGATGAAAAGGTTTCAGTAAGGTTTATTCTTTTGACTTGAAGTCTGCCACCGATAGGTGGCCCCTCAGTCTGAAGACTCACCTTATTAGAACTTTATTTGGTAAGTCTGTTGGAGATTGTTTAGATGCAATCTTCAGCAGATCTATGAAGTACCCTTTCTTCGCTCAGTTCGAGGTGTCGTATTCTTTAGAGTAGGACAACCTCTTGGCTTTCTGTCTTCTTGGCCTCTCTTCACTTTAACACATCACTTAGTGATGTTTTATTGTGCAGAGAAGGTGTACCCAGGACAGCGCTTTACTAGGTATGCCATTCTTGGAGACGATGTTTGTATCGCCGACGAGAATGTGGCCTCTCTTTATCGCCAGACAGTAAATGATCTAGGTCTCGCAATAAGAAAGGGGGTGAGATAGGCGACAGGTAGCTTGCTTCCAAGCCGGCCCGGCCGCGAGGAAGAGATCTTTGCCGGTGCTGACTTGGATCTCGGGTGACGGAATAAGGCGCCCAGAAGCTACGAGCAGTCGCGGTCGAAGCTTGGCTCTAGGCGATAGGCTAGCAGTAAGCTTGGCTACAGCGAAGCGCTTACCAAGCGCGAAGGATTCGTTCCTCTCCCAGCAAGAGGATGCGCGCCTTAACTTAAAAGAGCTAACGCGCTTTACTTAACCAAGGCTTTCTCTGATAGGGGCTCGTTAGCCGTTGTTTGGGTCGAGCTCAAACCTTCGCCACTTGAGCCGTATGCGGGGGAACTCGCACGTGCGGTTCTTAGGGGGGAGAGCTAGTAGGAACCATCCTATCCCAATAGCGAATATTTGGAGCTCAATATGAAATCCTATTTTCTTGCAAGACCCGTTCGGATAAGGGAAAACTCCAGAGATTGCTTCGAAGTAAGATCCTTGCGTTGACCCTTTCCTGAACCAGAACCGGGGGGGGAGAGGAAAGAAAAGGGGATCCAAATTTCCCATCCATCAATAAAGTGAGGGCTTTCCGGACCTTCCCCACCCCTCTTTCCATTCTTCCTTCCCCTCTCACTCCCCCTTTTTCAAGAAATAAGCCCCGCTCCCTAAGAAGGGGCCCCTCTCTGATAAGGAAGGAAACGAAAGAATCTCCATTTTATGACAAATCCGGTCCGATGGCTGTTCTCCACTAACCACAAGGATATAGGGACTCTATATTTCATCTTCGGTGCCATTGCTGGAGTGATGGGCACATGCTTCTCCGTATTGATTCGTATGGAATTAGCACGACCCGGCGATCAAATTCTTGGTGGGAATCATCAACTTTATAATGTTTTAATAACGGCTCACGCTTTTTTAATGATCTTTTTTATGGTTATGCCGGCGATGATAGGTGGATCTGGTAATTGGTCTGTTCCGATTCTGATAGGTGCACCTGACATGGCATTTCCACGATTAAATAATATTTCATTCTGGTTGTTGCCGCCAAGTCTCTTGCTCCTATTAAGCTCAGCCTTAGTAGAAGTGGGTAGCGGCACTGGGTGGACGGTCTATCCGCCCTTAAGTGGTATTACCAGCCATTCTGGAGGAGCAGTTGATTCAGCAATTTCTAGTCTTCATCTATCTGGTGTTTCATCCATTTTAGGTTCTATCAATTTTATAACAACTATCTCCAACATGCGTGGACCTGGAATGACTATGCATAGATCACCCCTATTTGTGTGGTCCGTTCCAGTAACAGCATTCCCACTTTTATTATCACTTCCGGTACTGGCAGGGGCAATAACAATGTTATTAACCGATCGAAACTTTAATACAACCTTTTCTGATCCCGCAGGAGGGGGAGACCCCATCTTATACCAGCATCTCTTTCGGTTCTTCGGTCATCCAGAGGTGTATATTCCCATTCTGCCTGGATCCGGTATCATAAGTCATATCGTTTCGACTTTTTCGGGAAAACCGGTCTTCGGGTATCTAGGCATGGTTTATGCCATGATCAGTATAGGTGTTCTTGGATTTCTTGTTTGGGCTCATCATATGTTTACTGTGGGCTTAGACGTGGATACCCGTGCCTACTTCACCGCAGCTACCATGATCATAGCTGTCCCCACTGGAATTAAAATCTTTAGTTGGATCGCTACCATGTGGGGGGGTTCGATACAATACAAAACACCCATGTTATTTGCTGTAGGGTTCATCTTTTTGTTCACCATAGGAGGACTCACTGGAATAGTCCTGGCAAATTCTGGGCTAGACATTGCTCTACATGATACTTATTATGTGGTTGCACATTTCCATTATGTACTTTCTATGGGAGCCGTTTTTGCTTTATTTGCAGGATTTCACTATTGGGTGGGTAAAATCTTTGGTCGGACATACCCTGAAACTTTAGGTCAAATCCATTTTTGGATCACTTTTTTCGGGGTTAATCTGACCCTCTTTCCCATGCATTTCTTAGGGCTTTCGGGTATGCCACGTCGCATTCCAGATTATCCAGATGCTTACGCTGGATGGAATGCCCTTAGCAGTTTTGGCTCTTATATATCCGTAGTTGGGATTCGTCGTTTCTTCGTGGTCGTAACAATCACTTCAAGCAGTGGAAATAACATAACAAGGGCGAACATTCCTTGGGCTGTGGAACAAAATTCAACCACACTGGAATGGCTGGTACAAAGTCCTCCAGCTTTTCATACTTTTGGAGAACTTCCAGCTATCAAGGAGACGAAAAGCTATGTGAAGTAAAAGAAGAAAAGGTCGCCGACTGCTACTAAGAACCTAACAGAACTTTTCAAAATGTGGGTTCCAACGAAGAAGAGTTGAGGACCAACTTCGACCTAATTTAAGAGTTAGGAAAGCAAGCTCAGTTCAGAATGGCTACTTACCAACAGAGGATAGCGAGGTACTACAAGGCCAGAGTTAAATTTGGAAATTGGATCGAGCTGAGCCGGAGCTGCTCCTACTGACTATGACTGGACAGCAGTGGACTCTTTCTCAAAGTCTGACCCTGCCACCTATATTTGATTGGATGAAGCAACCATCACTGAAGCAATGGATTTAGTAGCCAGCTCAACTCCATTTAACAGGTTAGTAGCGAAAGGTAAGGCTTCATTCCCGAGTGGACGAGAAGAAGGAGCAAGCCCTATTAAGTGAAGGGAAGAGAATCAAGGCTATTTTACTTTACTTTACTAGACTAGCTACCGAGCTGACTCAACTCAAGGAAGCCGGAAAGAAAGGGCTTCAAGACAGCTTCGGCAACAGAAACTCGAGCTGAGGAATACGGAAGAGAAGCGGATTCAACTCAATCTTAGCCTAAGAGCAGTTCAGAGAAGAGAATCAAAGGTCAACGGCCAATGGAGGATTTCTCCCTCCCCCGGATTCATCTTAAACCGACCGAGATGACATCCAGCACGAGAGCAAGAAAAGGAAATGGTCTCCGTGCAGCTTCAAGTCACGCCACTCTCACATAGAATCATGGTCACATCTGTAGTATATATAGTTTATAGAAGCGGAATGCCAATCGACACTGGTAGCCATCGGGATTGAGTTCAGCTGCTTTTGACGATACTGACGAATGAGTAAACGGAAGAATGAATCAGATGAGCTCCAGTCTGGACTCTCATTGGTCAAACAGGCGCAACGGGCCGAGAGAGAATAAAAGGACACCAGAAGAGCAAGAAAAAGAGCTGTATGATAAGAGTCCTTATCCTACCCACCCCATTTTTTAAGTTTATGGGAGTAGCAAGAACAGCTCAATTTAAAAGGTTAGCCGCGTACCAAAGAGCTCGATCAGCTATTCTTTTTTTCAGTCCGGTTGACGCCACTCGATAGGAAGAAAAGAGCATCAAGGTTTTTCGAAGGCTTCAAGCCCTGTTTCAGCGGAGAGCATGGATTCCCCTGGCACCTCTCTTCCACAGCTTGGCACGTTTAAAGAAGGTGCCTACACTATAATGTACAAAGTGGCATAAAGTGATTCTTTTCGGGTTCGGTCAGGAGGGACAAAAGAGAGATGCTTTCTATCAGTCAAAAGCAGATACCGCCCCCCCTCATGCTCCCACGGTCCGCTTACCGAGGAATAGAAAGGGAGGACCGGGGGCCAGAGCAAGTTGGGTTGGGGTATAGAGCCGTAAGCGCGGTGGGGGGGTGACAGAGGACGTGCTCGTACGGTTCAAAGAAGGGTATGATCAACTCGTTGATTGTTGGGAACTTTCACTCCTCTATATTCGAAATATGCCTTTCTAGGAGCATTACGATCTGCAGCTCAAATGGTCTCTTATGAAGTCTCTATTGGTCTTATTCTTATTGTGCGCCTTGTGAGCGCGTTTGGATCCGCGAAGGCAATCGCTCGGATGTTCCCCTAACCCAACCCGGGAACGGACCGGAGGGAACCGCAGCATGGGGAATGTCCGCGTCTCGTCGCAAGGCTCATTTTTCGTTTTTGGTCATAGGGCGGGCGGATTTATCTGATCAAGGGCCGGGGCACAAGGGTCCTGGTACTATCCAGGTGCGAAGAACCCCGGAGGTGACTGCAATGAGCAGAAATCTCACTCACCGGCCTAAACGACGAGCAAACACTCGAACGTGAGAGCAAGGGATCACCTAACGAATGGACGAGCTCCAAGGAGGGAGGAAAGAGGAAGGCAAGAACCATGCTTTCAGAGAAGTGGCGGTCCGAATCTTATCTGAACTGCGAGAATAACTGACTAAGCCATGCCATAAGGGTCATTCTCCAAACGGGACGGGGTCAAGCCTTTCGATTTTTGAGTAGGTTGGGTGACAGATCGGCCATAGGAGTACTCCGGGATATAAACCAGGGCAACCAATGTCGAGCATACGACGATGCCGCCCGTTTTCATTTCGTGGAAGTCCCCGGCAGAGGAAAGGGCTGTAGGTGATGGCGCGTTCTGCTTCTTATCTAGAGAGGGGCGCTGAAATCGTTCCTATTGGGTCGTGCGTGGCAGCTGGTATAGATGGGGCCGCTTGAACGGGACCTATTCTCTTAATAGGCGGCAAAGCTGAATAGGAAAGGGGCCGAGCTGACTGATGAGTGCCTTTTTAGCCTTTATTAAAAGGGCTCTCTCATGTGAAGCTAACATGGCTGGCTACATACAAGTATAGCCAAATCAAGATGAGACGTGACGGACGGTAAGAGGCCGCAGCGGGACTATCATAGGAAAGCCCGCCCACGCTAGCTAACATAGAAAGATATTCCCGGATAGCAAAAGTCTCTATGTGAATCTCTTCCCGACCAGGCCAGGCCGAATCGGGCCACCACTTGGGATGGGAATGGCTCAGCCCATATGCATCATTTGATGAAAGCACTCCAGTCGCTTCCTCGAAGTGGCTTGTCAACCACGCTTTCCCTCCCTCAAAACAATGCTCCTCACCAACCTTAACGGCCTTGGGTTGGGGCAAGACAGCAATGAGTAGTTCGGTCCAGGACTCCACCCCCTCGAGAGCAGGATGCCGGCCGAGATGGAGCTGGGAGCCAACCTATACTTTCCTGGGGCTTGCCTTGCCCCAACATCTAAATCAAATGCGGGCGCCGAAAAGGAACCAGCCCAGCCTCTTCCAGAAAGCTTTGCTTGGTAGGCGCTGCCTATTCACTTCACTCGGACAATGCTCTAAACACGAAAGTGTGACGCCCCCTTCTCCCATGCTGAGTCACAGGCAGCGCCTCGGAAAGCGCGGACGAGCCACATGCAGGGAAACTTGCACGTGTGGTTCTGGCCGGGGACCCCGGTATACTGTACTAATATGTGTAGGTCCCCGTAATTCGAGTGAGATTGTCATGGCGCAAAAGCAGATATGGTCCGGTATTCCCTTGTTCCCTGTATTGGTTATGTTCTTCATTTCTCGTCTAGCAGAAACTAATCGAGCTCCGTTTGATCTCCCAGAAGCGGAAGCTGAATCAGTTGCAGGCTATAATGTAGAATATGCGCGGGATGCGATCCTTAATAGTCCACTGTTGGCGGAAGCCAATGTCCCGGGGTCCCGGGGACTCATTCTGACTGAAACAAGGGGTGGGTCTTTACCAACTTAAAAATCGAAGATTTTAGGTAAGCCAAAAAACGTGAGCGCCCCTACGCGAGCCTTATTGAAAAGGCCCCTTACTATAGAACAAAGCAAGGGATTGAGCTTTCGAAAGCCTAAACTCCTTACTCTAACAAGTAAGCAAGCTTCACCCCTCTCCTGTTTATTTATTCATTAGGGCGAGTGGCATTAGCCCCTCTCCCAGCAAGAGGATGCGCGCCTTAACTTAAAAGAGCTAACGCGCTTTACTTAACCAAGGCTTTCTCTGATAGGGGCTCGTTAGCCGTTGTTTGGGTCGAGCTCAAACCTTAGCGCATCCGTTTTCTTGCTCGTTAGCGCTCCTTAGCACAAGCACTAAGTAAGAAACCTACCTTATTGAAAACTCAAGTAAATTTTTTATTCTATCTATATGTATTCTATTAATGCGCTCAAGCATGCGAAGAAAGCAACAAGCGAGAAAAGCTCTTTACTAATTAATAACAAAGGGCTTTTCTTGCTTGTTTAGTAAAGTCACGCTTTTCATTTTGATAGGAGTAGGTGCTTGCTGGGGCAGGGCACTCTTCATTCTTCATTCGAAACTAATGAATGTCGGGTCGGGGGTTTCTGCCTTGTTATCAAAAAGGGAGTTGGGTAAAGCAAACTCCCTCCTTGGACGAGCACGGGGCTTAGTCAAGTAGAACCGGGTTGCGCTGCTTGATGCTCCGATCGAAAACAAATCAGTGGGGCCATGCCGGTACGACTGAATATGCGTTAAAAAGGTCAATCCCTCCCCTACGACACCAAAACCGGGCCGAACTTCTAACAGCCCGCCCGCTTCCATAGAACAATATCGTGGCAACGTAGACCTAAGTGGTCATATTGGATCTTTGGGAACCATCACAAGTGCGGCCGGCCTATATTTAAACGAGAATGCCGTGTCGTCCAGCGGAGCCTAGAAGAAGGTGACTCGCGCAGACAGCTGACTCCTTCTTTTCAATAGAAAGGAATAGCCAAACCAACCCAGCTGGCTGGTCAATCTCAGAGATCTTATCGGCCGGCAAACCGGAGACGGACGACCACGGTCCCGACCTTATCAGCACCGGAGGTGTACTAATCAATGAACCCACCCCCGAAACCTACTTTCTTTTCTGACAAAATAAACCAAGCCTAACCGGTCACGACATGTTGTTGATATTGATTGAGTTTGAGGGACTTTCGCTGACTAAATCCATCCATAAACCTAGACCCCGGCTACTTTCGTAACCAAAGCGTCAAGACAACAGCCAAAGGTGACCTTTGGATTCTTAAGTAGGGGGCAAAGAGGAGCACGTAGGAATGCCGACCACTACATAAGCCACTGGTGGCAGCGAGCAGCACCTTGTATAGGTTGGGCGGAGCTTGAAGAAGCGAGCCCCTATCAGAGAAAGCCATTGCGCGCTAGCCTAGCTAGCTAGCGTTTTTCAGCTGGCTGTTATGTTAGTTGTAGCGCGCCTTCCCTCCTTCTCTCACTTCGGAAAGATTTCGCAGTATTTTCTTTGGATGACCTGGTCGAGAGAGTACGATACATCGGTGTAAAAGATGGAGTGGGATCTGTGAGGTTGGTTATAGTAAGGCCTGGCCGGAAAGTGTTCTTGCCTCTATCATTGAAGGAAAGGTTGGTCAACAATTTGGAGAGTTTGCTTTTCTTTCATCTTTCTAAGAGCAGTCTGTTTGATCAAATCAGGGATCAGACCGCTCCTGGTGTTCGAACTAGTCATTAATGGTCGGCTTCATTGGTATCCATCCTTTCGGTATGCGTTGCGAACACTTTCATTTTTAGCGTCTCATCTTCTCTAGAGAAGCGAAACTCGAACGGATAGAGCAGATGGTCCAACTACATAACTTTTTATTTTTCATTACTTCTATGGTCGTGCCTCGTGGCACGGCAGCACCCTTACTATTGAAATGGTTCGTCAGTAGAGATGTTCCCACAGGTGCCCCTTTTTCCAATGGGACTATAATTCCTATTCTTATCCCTTCATTCCCTCTTTTGGTCTATCTACATTCCAGGAAATTCATACGCTCCATGGACGGAGCAAAAAGTGGAGTCTTGGTCAGAGCAAGCCGCCCTATTCTATTACCAGACATAATTGGGAGAAGCTCATCCGAAACTAGAGCTGGAAACGCCTCATTTCGTTTCGTTCCCGTTCTTCATTTCCTTCTTCTCGAATCCAAGGGGGACTTCTCATATTTAGAATCTTTCTGCGGTGTGCTCTGTTTACTATTCTTTCGTACTCTCTTCTCTTTACCACGCGATAGGTCAGCAAAGCGTGAGCGGGCGCGGAGAAGGAAACGCCAAACACTTCGGCCTAAGCCTAACGGGAATGAGCAACAACGAAATGACAAGATGGGGTGCTCCGGGCACCCCCATTTAGAAAGAAGGGTCGAAGGTTTTGGGCCTGTAGCTTTCCCCGTCCCCCCTTCGTCGGGTGGTGCTTGTGTGGGGGGTGTGCCACCTGAACCTGAAATCGGGCTTGAAGCTCTCGCCTTACCAACGAGCCGACAGCTGATGGCTGTTGGTCACGACTACCACCAAAAAGCTCCAATGAAGATGAATATTTCACATTTTGGAGTGTGCATCTGTATGTTGGGTGTTCTTCTGTCGTGCGACCCGGCGGCTTATGTGCGACCTGTGGCCCACGCCTCCTATTTGTTCAGGGCGGGCGGCGTGAACTCTGACTCGATCCGGGTATTCAATCCCGCCGCTGAGATGCTCAGTTGACTCCTTAACCTTGATAGGAAGATGGCTTATTCAATAATTCGTGCATAAGGGTAAGGAACTTTGGATGAACTAATGCGAATGGGTGTAAGCCTCGCTGCTCGGAAACACCCAGTGCTGACCACACTGAGAGACACGAAAGCGCAGGTAACGCCAGTTGGCGAAGTGGCGTTAAGCATCCCTAGCGGTACGAAAAGAGAGGTCGTGATGATATCATCTACGTCCGTACCGCTCCTCGTGGAGTAGATCCCGCATCCAACCAAGTCTTTGACCAGGGAACGGGAGAATTCCCACTACCGCTGGAAGGCCAGCCGGGCCGTGAGCGCGGTGGGAACGGGCTTCCCAAAAAGCCAGCCCCGGGCCGGGGTCGGCATAGAATGAAGGGGACGGCCCTAATGTTGTTGTGTTGGCAAAGCCAACTTCTTGGGTTGCGGGCGGAGAAGAGCGGACGTGGGGACTCAGACCGGGGCGCAGCGTAACTAAGAGAGCCATTCCATTTAGGGCGAGACAGAAGACAGGACGCACTCTTGACGTAGATAGAAGGCATTTCTCTAGAAAAGTCTATCTCTATCGAAAGAGTGAACCGCTAACTGTGTGGTAAATGGAGTAGGAGAGCCTTCCTAGGTTTTAATTGTGGCGGGGCCTGGTAGACTATTGCAGACCTTGTTTGTCAGTATGAGCTTATGCTTAACCTGCACGACATGAAAGAGCAACCTGGACAGTCTATTCTCAACTTATATTCTTTGTTGTCCTATGTATGTTTTTTGGAGATTATTCCGCTCATGCTAAGAAGTTTCTTGACTCTCTCACTGATGATTTTGAGCCTGCTTGAGCCTATTTACTCCATCGCAGCCCCTTGCCTACACTGTATAGTGCTGTTGCAGAACTAATCTCTTCAGAGACTTAACTTGGAACTATGAAATGACAATGAACTTCATTAGTGAGGGCTACTTCTTCTATACCTTATTCTGGCTCATCGAATTCCTGTTACTGAAAGAAGCCTGGGAATGGAATTCGAGACTGTCTCACTAGGCCTCCTCGCAAGAACACACCTAAAGGTAGTCAAACCCAGTCTCAACCTCAAACTCATTCCAAGGCTGCTGCTACTAATGAGGATTCTTCTTCTTCTGAGCCTTCCTTTGAGTTAGTTAAAAGCCCTTCTCGTCATAAGCTGCTCCTTCTCTAAGACATTTTGCATTTGTCCATCTCTAGCCTTTGAAAGCTGTCCTAATCCTCTTGTCAAGCTGGGCTAGGCTAGCTCTCTTATTCTGGATTGGCCATTATTAGAATACCGGTACAAGCCGTTAGGAGAGGCAGATCAGTAAAAGTCTCTTGCTAGAAAGTCACTGCTACCTGATTCAGTCTATCCCGGCAGTGCCTGAATGGGAGTCTAGGCTAGCCAGTGCATCAAACTTTTGACTGAAAGAACGACTTTTCCAGCTAGATCGGACTAATTGTTTTTATTACCGGAGGCATAATGATAGCACTCAGCGGTTCGGGAACTCTGCCTATCTCAATCCCGGGATGAGATAAGTTCAACAGGCAAGGCCGGCTTTGCTTCATATGTAGCGGATCGGTATTCTGCTATTCTCTCTCGCTTGATACCGGACATAGAACCCTATCTCGATCAACCCAACTGTCTAACCTTTCTTTCACATCACAGCTATCCACTCTCCTTTCTTTTTTTGAAAGTCAATCTTTTTTCGACGCTGGGCTTTAGTCATCCTAGTTCTACACAGGAAGGGAAGAGAATGACCAACTTCCATTGTCAATCCCCAAACGGCTTGAAGCATCTGGTATTGGTTCATCTACCTTGATCTGCCTTCCGAGTGACATGGAAGACTGCCCCTTTCAAACTTCTGAGCTCGGAAAGATTGGAAGATGAAAGCTATCTCATTCAACATCGGACTTGTTGCTGTATTGATTCCCACTTGTTGAAGCTCTATCTGGTACTCCCTTGCGCTAGAAGCTCTTGCTAGATTATCCGACATTGACTCGCTATAAGAAGATTGTCCGAATAGCATAATTATTCTATATGTGAAAATAGTGATAAGGGCTATCAGATAGCAATGAGTGGACTGGCAACCTGTACTTCTTTCTTTGACAGGCATTGCTGGTCCTAGGTCTGGTTGGGTAAAAAAGCTGGGGCATAGCTTCTATTGCTGGCTTGTCTGCCCTGTCTCACTTATAATTGAGGACTTTTGCAGCGATATGTCGATCAAAAAGTCACTCCATTTTGACATGCCTATCTTTGAAAAACGAGTGGAGAGCTTTTCCCCTATACGGAGATAGACTATCCTGATTAGATTAGGAATTTCCGTAACCGGTAGATTGGATTTCCGGTGGAAGTCAACAAGGACAGATTCCTGTTGGCTAATCGAATGGAAATCCCATCTCATTTCCGATTTGACTGCCTAGACTGAGCAAGCAATATCTTTGCTGTCTCCTAGTGGAATTAGCAGACTCCGACATGAACTCTGAAACTCTGATTGCTGTTTGAAAGGGTTGACATAGATTGCTATGCTAATCCGTTCTCTGATCAAGACCAAAAGGGATTGAGATCAGTCTGTCAATAGCATCAATGAGAGAAGAAAGGACACTCTCCATCATGCAATGAGAGAAGAGAGATGTACTGAAAGCATGATCTCTCTGACTTCTCCAATAGAGAAGGATAACCAAATCCTTCTCAATTGTTTCACTGCAGATAGCATCCAAAACTCGGAAATGTAACAAAAGTCAGATGCGGAACACATGCAAGATTGCACTAGTCACAGAGAGAAGACAGCCAATCCAATAGAGCAAGCAACCAGTCACAGCAAGGAAAGCAAAGAGAGAAGCTAGTCACAGGTAAACATGCACTGTCTCTAAGCTCGATTGACTGGCCTAGTTTCACTCGGAGATAGAGACCAGTTACCGAGCCAGTCAGATGCTTGCCTGGCCTTGTCTAACTCCCCAGTTTCACAAGCAAGCCAGGCAGATCACCTTGTTCAAGGATTTCAGAGCGAGTACTTCCAACAAAACGTCTGCCTAGACAGAGCTTCCAACCACTTGGACCCGATGATACACCTGCAGGTCATCCTCTGTGAATCTGCAAGACAGGGAGAGAAAGACATGCCGGACTCACAAGAGAAAGACAGCCAATGCAGTCAGTCAGAGAGAGTTGGGAATTCTGCTAACTGAATTCGGAAGACTTGCTAGTCTAAGAGAGATTGGACTCATGCTTCCGGGAATCTCAGTAGTATACCAGGAATGCCCTATTGAGCGTCATGCCTGAACTCATGTTCCGGAGAGTGCCTGTCGGATCACTTATGCCTATGCAAGGAGAGAGCACCGCTAAGGGAAAGTTCAATCATTGGGAAGGTCAGACACAAGAAACCCGAACTGCCTGAAAGGTAACTAGCTTGTCGTCTTCTTTCCTCAACCAGTGACAGGCCTCACTATCTACTGGATTTGGTCTACCGGGCAGCTAGATCGGACTGGTAGCATGCTGAGAGTCCTGTGAGGAAGGTCTTCCAAGAGAATGGCTGTACCGATTCGAGATGTGACAGCGGGTCAGTCAAGAAAGCTGCCAGTTCTATTCTACGAGCTGCTTCCAAAGGTGAGAAAGCCTGTTTCTCTGAGCTAGGACACATGTCCGGAAAAGAATCCGAGGTCTATGATGCCGAACCGACATCCCTGTTTGGAATAGGATTTTCTTGAAAGGGACCGGCTAACCACTCGCTCTCTCAGTCGAGCAAACCTTTCGCTTTCCTTTGACTTGCGGATACTTCCTTGCGAATAAATAAGGACGGACTATAGTGCTACTGCTAGAGGGGACTCTGCTAGGCTTGCTAATTCGATCCTTGTCCGATACGGCAGCTGCTGGGTCTCCCCATCTCTCCAAAACTTCCCCCGGTCTTCGGCCCGAGCTGTATGAGGCAGAAACTCGCCCCACGTACGGTTCGGAGTCCGAGCCCCACCCCATAATGGTGCGGCTTAGGTCAACTAACACAAAGAAGATACAGTTCACTCAACGATTGCCTTTGGGTTCCGAACTCCATATGGGGAAGGAGCGTTGTTGTTTCCGAGGTCTCGATCATTTACATGGACCCACTTCTCATTCCATTTGTGGGAATTTGATGATCTATAAACCGTCCCTAACGAATGATCGCCTCATGTTTGAGCATGATGAATCACTTCGTGCCGACCTGTTGCCAATAAACTTTCCGGCCTCATATGAGAATGGAAAACTGGATAATTTTCTGCATCGGTGGATGAAAAATCGCGAACATAATAATTTTTTGTTGATCATGTTCCCAGAAAAAAGATACTTTAGAGAAACAACGAGCACGACTGAAGTGGCTATACATACAAATCCATTTACGGATAGATATGCTTCGATTGGAACTGGAAGTTCCAGAACAGGCGGCTGGTATACCACCATAATGAAACTGCCTTTTCTTTTTTTTATTCGGATAGGATTTATGTTGGCTTCGTCGGGAGGCTCGCGTAGTTTGTTACGTCAGCTCCAAAAGGATAAGTTGCGTTGGAATCGAGAAAGTTCCGTGGAATTCAAAATTGCATTAATAAAATAAAAAAAGGAGTCTTCAACTAACTAAAGCAAGAGAGGACTTACTGAAAAAGGCCTCGTTTGCTAAGAAAGTGGATAGTCTTCCTATCGTAGTTCAAGATCGATAAGAATGCTTTGAATTCGTGTCCCCAAAGTCCCATGTCTTTCTTGATTGGTAAACCCAACCAGCGATTTACAACAAACAAGTCTTTCTTCATTGCTTAAAGTAAGTAAAGAAACGAGATACTAGTAACCTCTTGTTGGGGGAAGCAGTTAAAAAATGAACCAAAGCAAATGAAATTCGAATGGCTATTCCTCACGATTGCTCCTTGTGCGGCGGACACCATTAACAGTCCGCTGGATCAATTTGAGATAATCCCATTGATTGATATGAAGATAGGTGACTTGTATTTCTCATTCACAAATCCCTCTTTGTTTATGCTGCTCACTCTCAGTTTGGTCTTACTGCTGTTTCATTTTGTTACTAAAAATGGAGGAGGAAAGTTAGTACCCAATGCTTGGCAATCCTTGGTAGAGCTTATTTATGATTTCGTGCCGAACCTGGTAAACGAACAAATAGCCGGAAATGTGAAACAAAGGTTTTTCCCTTGCATCTCGGTCACTTTTACTTTTTCGTTATTTTGTAATCCCCAGGGTATGATACCTTATAGCTTCACAGTTACAAGTCATTTTCTCATTACTTTGGGTCTCTCATTTTCTATTTTTATTGGCATTACTATAGTGGGATTTCAAAGAAATGGGCTTCATTTTTTAAGCTTCTCATTACCCGCAGGAGTCCCACTGCCGTTAGCACCTTTTTTAGTACTCCTTGAGCTAATCCCTCATTGTTTTCGCGCATTAAGCTCAGGAATACGTTTATTTGCTAATATGATGGCCGGTCATAGTTCAGTAAAGATTTTAAGTGGGTCCGCTTGGACTATGCTATGTATGAATGATCTTTTCTATTTCATAGGAGATCTTGGTCCTTTATTTATAGTTCTTGCATTAACCGGTCCGGAATTAGGTGTAGCTATATCACAAGCTCATGTTTCTACGATCTCAATCTGTATATACTTGAATGATGCTATAAATCTCCATCAAACTGGATAGTTATTTATAATTGAACAAAAGCGAGTCTGAATGGGTATACTTAGTCGTGGAGCATTCCGAGTATTTGCTTTAGGGATCGTTGTCCTGACAGCCCCTAACTTTGGCAAAGACTACTCGCTCGCTTTAAAAGCAACTCCATTGAGTCCTGTCAGATCGTTTATATATAACCTTTATTCATATATGACCTTAGAAAGGTTCTGAAAGAAAGAAGAGTTCCATTCGATTATCCGGGCTCATTGCCTAGTCCCTCTAAACTATCTAAAGCCTGGGGATTCTCCTTACCAGATGATCTCCAGCCTGCATTGTGCCCCTCTCGGATACCCTGCAGGGTCGACGTAACTCTTACCTAGGTAGACTGGCTATCCAACTGAATCGAGAGCCCAGCTCCCACTACTTCTTCGTAAGTGAGGTGAGGTACTTCTTTTGAATAGGCAGGGTTGTTCTAGGATGACTCAAGTGACGATGCTGACACCAAGGTTGCTTGCAAAGCATCGGATATGCGAAAGAGGGAGAATGTGCTACATCGGATATTGCTGTAGTTGATGAAAGAGCTGTAGTTTATGCTAAAGCATCGGTTACGAATGACCCAATCTATCTATGGTAACCACCCTTACTTTTAGTAGATGGAGATGCGCACCTAGGAAAGACGGATGAAAGAGAACCTGCCCTAAGAGATTGGCATAGGCCTGTGGGCCCGCTGCGGTAGAAGGCCTTTGCTGGCCTGTCGATCTATCCTGATTAACTTACTGACGCTATTTCTGACTAGAGAGAGGGCTTAGATCGGAGAGGAGCAGCTCTTTTCTTTTTAACATAAAGCAGTGATGAATGGGACGGAGCTGCTACAATCAATAGCTTCAGCTGCTTTATGTATTGGAGCAGAGGTGGCAGTTAGCAGCAGGAACAGGACCAGCAACTAGGGTTGTTCACAGAGCAGCCGTCTTTCCGTCTCAAGCGGAGAAGACATCAAAAGAATCTTTATCTATGGCTCTACCAGGGAATCCTAGTTAGTTATAGGGTTCTGAACCAGAGCAGAGATAGGAAAAAGCATATCCTATGTATACTGAACCTGAGCTTGCTTACCATAGGACTGCTATTGGATAGGTTTACCTTTTTTCTCCAACTCGCTTATTATAGTGGGAAGCTCGGCTGGTAAGGGATTCTATTAGGATAGGACTCCAACTGTAAGAACTGGCCTTAGTACTGCAGCAATTGGAAGGAGAACTGAAAAGACCTTCGACCATTTCATTTGGTAGCACGTTTAGCTCGTTATGAAACGTATTGTTAGAACTAGAAGTGTTCTTAGTCCAGGTAAGAGTCCAATGCTAGATTAATAATGTAAAATATGAGATATCCTAAGGTATTTAATTGCTTGTTTGATAGAATAAGGAGGAAAGAAGTCTGTTTCCTATTGATAGTGGCACTCCCACAGGCTGGCGGGGAACTCCCATATGGATGGCTGAGAATAATTCATATATAGGCTATAGGCTTGAAAAGAGTGCTAGCTTTCGTTAGGCCTTTCTTTTCCTAAAGATAGGATCCCACCTTCCCTAATTCTGAGCAAGAACATCTTATTCAATTCAACAAGTGCTACCCACTAATCTAATCTAATCTCAGTCGAATGCTCCTTAAGTTTAAGGGGTAAGTCCTCAACGAAAAGCCATAACTCTTAACCGTTCGGATCCCATATACGCATGGGCTACTTCACTCCTTTCTTTATTTCACGTTTTCTCGGGAAAATTAGTTGCAAATAGATTTCTGCCCATAAACGGACATTCAAATCGATCAACTCGCTAAAACCCCGTATTTTTTATTGCAAGTCAATTTTTGCCTATAGACGGACATTGAAATCGATACAGTTTCATTTTCCCGGGAATTTTGCGGAAAGATTGGCTGAATTCCTATCCCAAGAGCGGATTCTGATTCAGTAGTTTTCTTCAGGTTGGGTCGGCTTGAGCTTGAGACAGATGTGGTTCTTCTGGGTCAGTGCCAATGGGAACTACATATCAAAGAGACCGGGTTCCATTTAGTTCCAAAGACTGGTAGGGATAGGGATCAATTCAATCGACCTACTTCCCCTTACTATAAATATAAATAGTAAAACTACTCTGTCCCATAGTGAGAGTGGAGTTCCAAGCGACCATTTTCTGCCCAGCTTTCTTTCCTTTTGTGAAAGCATATGACATAGTTAAAGAAAAAGAAGAGAATGCAAGCGGAACTTCATCCGTAAGCGGTGTTGGAGGACTAGCAATTGAATCAGCTGTTGATGCAATAAAAGCTGTGATCCTAGGAGCTGCACATGATGGGGAATAGCCGGTGCATCGATATTCTGTAAGTGTTCCATAAACCGGAGGATTTCCGCTTTGAGATCTCAAAGGAGCTCATCTGAAGCCCCTCCCAGGCCAAGTTCCCCCACTGAAAAAGCTAGAGAAAGGTTGCTCAGCCCCGACTTCCCTAGGCCCTTCGTTCAACTCGCCTTTTGGCGACTACACTTCCTACCCAAAATAATAGATAGAAATATCGCAAATAGAGCCATTGCAACACCCATCAAGGGAGTAGTTCCCCACCCCGGAGCTACTTTACCATATTCTGAATTTAATGGTTTCAATAAATCACCTACAACAGTTCGTCTTGGACCAGATCTAGAATTATCCTCAACGGTTTGCGTAGCCATAAATACTATTTTTTATTCATTGAGATCTGTTTACTTTGTATATCATTCCGCTGTAAATATAAGGATCTTATCCTATAGATCTATTGTGGTCTTGAAACTTTATAATTCTAATAATGGAAACAGCAACCCTAATTGCCATCTCTATCAGCTAGTTAGCTAGCCGCTCTTTCCCTAGTCTTAGCTAGTCTCATTTTCCTTCGGCTTCTTGTAAGGCTCACTTCACTTCTCTTGAAAGACAAGACAGGGAAGAGGTTACTATGTAGCTAACGGGAGAGGTATGAAGATAGATTGCTCACTTATAGGCTCAGGAACTCCAACTACAAAACAAACTCTGAACTACACTATTTCAGTTCCTTTCTCTTCTCTTCCCGAGAGTCTTACTTCACTGTCGACTTAGTAATCAATTCCATTCCATATTCCCCTATTTTCCTGTGATTCGGAATTACAAAGTATACTTTAGCTTTAGAAAATAGGCTTGAGCAGAGCCCTTCCAGTTCGAGTCTATATGTTGTTAATTCCCTTTGTTGCTGAACCTCATCCGTACACTTACGTACTCAACTAAACAAGGGCAGAGTCTGATCGATGGGAGTTCACTAGGGGCACCATTTCAGAGAGGAGAGAATCCATTTCAAAGGGAAGGACTGATTGAGTATGAAGTAGAAAGAAGAGACTAGCTGATGTGCTTACAAGCCTTTGATCCTTTCTATCTCTCTATATATAGACTATGGATTTTGATTCAATTTAGATGGTTCATTCCTCGACTCAATCCTAACCTAAAGGCGAAGTCGTAATAGTCAATCTAACCTGTAAGCGGCGCGGTAGAAGGGAAGTGAGAATTCTCAAACTAACCAGCTAAGGCGGAATAGTCCGATCGAACCCCGGGAATGAAGTCCTTTGTCTGGTAAGAAGTTGTTACTGAATATCTGTCCTTACTTAATAAACAAGTATGGAAGGTTCTCTCATCGCCCGAGATGTACTAAAGGGATAGGATAAACCAACCAAAGCAGAAGAAGGGAAGAGAGCCCCAGTGAAGTAAACCGAGGGCACGAAGCAAGCAAGGTATGGTGGGTGCCAGCTACTTTCACTTGTTAGGAGTAGGGGCTGAAAAGAGCTCTTTGTATAGGTTGGGTTTGCTGGGCTTTGATGCTTACCTTATTTTTTTGAAAAGGGGAAGGTTTGATAAAGGAGCTTTTAAGCCCTTTTGCTGGATTGTTGGTCTGCAGCCCCGCCCTATAGAATAGAATGAATCCAATAAGGAGAGGCCTATGGATGACCGAGCCACTCTTATACTACTCCTTACCTCACCCCCTTCTCACTTAAAGGGCGAAGTCGCTGAAGCGAGTCTAAAGGCCAAAGAGTGATCTTTGAACGTTACTACGCATCCTTATTAATTAATAGGTATAGTGTAAGGTAGGTTTGTTTGGGTATAGCAGGACTTGAACCTGCGACCATTAGGTTAAAAGCCCAATGCTCTACCAACTGAGCTATACACCCAAAAAAAATATAGATAGTAATATAGTAGTAAATAAAGATGGGTGCAGAAAAGAGGGCGGCCCCTCTTCTCATCATATTAAAGGGGCGCAGCTCTGTATGAGGCTCGTACTGCGGAGCAAGCGAAGAATAAGGGCGCGCGTTAGCACTCCTGCAAGAAAACGGCCTTACTCAACAAGCGCACCTTTATTAGTAAGTTGTTTCCACTCATTGAAGATTCTATCTACAAAAGAAGGTCAACGGGGGATACTCAAGTTGCTCTCACTGACACCATCTACGAGAAGGTGAGGTCGTCTTTCTTTCCGGCCGCCATACGGTTCGTTCGCCTTAAAGCCTTAAAGACGGAGAAAGGGAGGAGCAGTTATCTATGTAATTACGGTCTTTGTTGGCCGTTGTTCCGGTCGAGCACTCTCTTTTCTTTGCTTTGTTCAATAGAGTCTTACCAAACAAGACTGACTTCTGACCAACCCGCGAAGGGTTGTGAAGTTGGACCAGGTACGAAGAATGAATCTATATCTGTGTACGGTACGGAAGTTGCTGGCCGGCGGCCGCTCAACTGTTCGAGCGCAATACAGTGGTGGTTGGTTCCGATTCGACAAGGGTAGAATGCCTGGTCGAAGGTCCAGTACAGTAGGTAGCAGGCGTGTTTTGGCTCCCGAGCGAGAACGATAAATAGGCGCTGCACCATTCTTGCTGCTATGTACGTGAACCTTGACTTGAGAGATTCATCCAATGGAACCCACACTCAAAGGAGGACCACAAGCTCGGGGCTCGACGAAACAGAAAATATCAGCATTAAGAAACTGACTTATTGGGGTTAGCAGTGAAAGAAAGAGCCCGGCATTCATTCATTTATTCATTCATATTCATAGCTTAGTCTACTAAAATCAAAGAGGGACCAGCCTCATCGTGGTAATTATCGGACATCTCTGATCGTTCACCTCTAATGTGACACGTTCCCTCCCAGTTATATGATCCACGGGATCAGTCGGCTAGAGAGCGGGGCTATTCTTCTTCCGGGGAGGGAAAGTCGTCCCCTCTACTGATCGAACCCTCAGTTCGGGGGTCTTCGTCAACATGTTTTGAGGCTCCAGTCTTCGGCGGGTCACCATTACTTGACTTAGAAAGGCGAACATCTAGGCAAGGGAAAGCGCAGTGCGCCTGGTGCAAATGGCTTTCTTTTTTCATGATATACCAATCAGAATGGAGGACCCTACCTACGTACATGATTGATAGAAGAACTACGTAGGGGGTCGGTCAACTTGATGCGGGAGAGGCATGAGTGCAGTTCGATCTTGTGGTGTATTCGTTTGTAGTGAGTAGGGCCTCTTTTTGATCAGTTCGCCTCCGCTCTATTGAAAGGTCTCCATTCCTACGGCGGTTTTGTCAACGAACGCGTCTCGGGCCGGATTGACTAACCTAACCCTTACTTAAGGGGGCCTTGCCATAGTTGGGTGCTCTGCTTTAGTGTGATTTACGAAGGCTAGGCTAGTAATACCAAAAAAAATGAAAAGAGATCGGGGTCGATAGTTGGCAAGGAACTTGATCCCCCCAAAACACAAAAGGGGCAGCTGCGGTCGAACTCGAATTCTGGAAATCAAATAAGTCGGGGCCCTTTTACCTTACCAAGTCTACCGGATAGAAATTAGCAGATCAGGTATAGATACGGGAAAGGCTTTCTCCCTAAGTGGAATCGGTGGAATGCCCTGCTTCCGGCTAAGTATACAGAGTTGGGTCTACCGTTCGTTCCACCGTTACCTCTATTCTATTCCGATCTTTCTTTTCTCCTTTGCTTCCTTGTCTCGTCTATCCTTCTCTGCCTTCAGCCTGTCTTTGAGCTCTATCCCGTCCTTCCTTTGGCTTGCCCTGAGGATTGACTCTCCAAAGTCGATTTGATCACTGTTCGGTTCAAGTCTTCATCGATCGGGTGGATCTTTGAGGGGGGATGGAAAGGTGGGTGAGTCATGGCTGTGGACAGAGAGAAATCAAGCGGTAGTCTTCCGGTGGAATAGATTTCTAGTAAGTGTCTTCTTTCCTTCTCTTCTAGTAAGCGCCGTCAGGTCTCTCTTCTTGGGATATCTTGATCACCAGAAAGGATAGAGATCTTAAGTAGACATGCTTTAGGCATCGATCATCTTCCTAACTACATGGTACTCCCCCTCCCATTACTGGAACCGACGAAAGGGGGTGGAATAAAGAAAATGAGGAAGTGTCCCTTAGAGAAAGAGAGTCCGCTCTCTCATTGTCTGATTGCATCGTAGAGCGTCTGCACCAATTGCTTGGTTGCAGTAGCAGCCCCCTTTCTCCTTCTTTCATATGATAAATTAGAAAGATTTTAAATATAGTAAGTGTAAGAGCGACTTCAATCTTTATTCGCTAAAAAAGAGAAGCCGGGTTCCGAGAATAGTAGTTTCATCTGGATTGGGTTAGTGTTCAGTGTACCTATGCTTCTTTCGATCTGCTTTCTAGTTATGAATAAGACTCGTCTTCAAGTTCAAGTTAATATCATAGATAAAGATCAGAAGTGAAGAAAGACAGAACGAATCTCTTATCGCCATCTTTATCTTTCTAGCAGTGCTCTCAACTATTATCTTATTATATATAATACATATCTTTCTTCTCTTCTGCTCTTTGCTATCCCACTTCTACATAAAACTGTGCTGCAACCTTAATCCTAAGAAGACGGGGTAGGACTGGAGTCTGAGGGATCTCTTTCGAATGTGGTGTGCCCTTGGCCGGGGCAAAAAGACCAAAATGATTCTCTAAAGTGGTAGCTCTACGAAGGTTCCATCTACAGAGCAGGTGGAGAAGGTCGGCGGGCTTCATCCAAGTCCCTATCGGAGGTTCCATAAGGTACATTCACTTTGTTGGGAGGTGTAGACGCTTAAGCTGGGAACGGCAGTAAGGTCCCTATTGATTGAGATTTTTCACTTCTTGCTTGGCTTGTAAGGCTGTGGCAATAGGAGGTTGGAGCGATGCATGATGGCCGGGAAAAGACGTAGCGCTTTAGAGAAATCGGGATTACACCCTTTTTTATATCCCTGTCACAGAGTTTGGCCAGAAAAAAGGTCACGCTTTGGCCTATCATGAGATAATTAGTTTATGCACGTGGTGGAGCGGGCAGTCTTATGCCCTGGTAATCAAAGAAATGAGTAAAACGGCCCAAATAGCCAAATCGGTAAAAATGGCAGAAGAGGCTTTTTATAAGTCCATTATGACGGTTCAGGAGGCTAGAACCGTTGACCTTGAGGATGAAGCATAGCGCTGCTTAAGTTAAGGAAGAGTTCGCTTTTCTTTTGCCGTAGGAGTTGCCGGCAGGTCTACCCCCTCGGAGACGGGTAGATCATCAGTCTGACTACTAATCAGGCCAGCGGAAAGCTAGATACGGGCTTACGACTGTTTAGGGAATTCAATCAATGTAAATTAGGATTAGGCTACCCTACGACTTGTGACTTATATCAACTAACTCTAGACTCCTCTTAGAGAAACTATGTTGTCATGAATTCCTATTGTAAGGGGCGGTAGCGTAATCCCCAAAAGGAAAGACAAGATTTTAGATATAGTAAGGCAAGGCAAAAAGGGCGGCAAGCAGGTCTTTCCCTAACCCTAACGAGGACAAAACTAGCTATCTTCTCTAAGGCGCATTTCTGTCCATATAAGAGTCTATTCTAGCAAACAAAGGGAGACCCAAGCAGCTTTTTTGTCCTAACAACAGGGGATTCATTCGTGAAAGCAGTTCTGGCATATGCCTCTTCCTAGTCTCTTAGTTAGCCAATAAAGGTATCAAACGAGAACGAGCAAAGGCGGTTAAAGAGAATAAAGGAGGTTCTTTTCTCGTAAAGCACTATTGCTATCATTCCTTGCCTTACAACCAAGCGTAGACCCGGACTAAAGAATAGCAGCAAATCTCTCAGGTGGAAACCTCTCACTGCCAGCCAAGTTTAGAAGCACCCCTTTATTTCAATAAGGAGTGTGAAGGAGCCGAAAAAAGGCTGCTATTAAAACGTTGAGAGTTATAGGAAGGTTTCCATACTACTGGACTCCTATGATTTCACCCTGTATACAAATAGCACTAGACTACTCATACTCATCTGAATCATACTCATCATACACATCTGAATCATAACTCTTAGTAACCCAAAAGACTTATTATAACAGTCAAGAACTTCACACCTTTCGGGGTCTATTGCTCCTGGTCAAGAAACATTCGATTTTTCTTTTCCGAGTTTGAGAGGTTTAACTTCCTTTCCCTGTAATGAAATCATAGGAGTAGTAGTATCTTGATCTTGAAAGAAAGGCAGGCAGTTTCACTTTCAGTCTGCATTTTCTGAGCTCTCCGAAAAGGAGTTTAGCAATCGATGTTAACTCTAACTCCAGAACTAGATCTCGTTACAACGAAATTGGAAGCATGGGCGGTGGTCGGATGAACAGAATGTCCGAGTAAGGAGAACTAGCCAAGCTTCTGAACAAGCGAAGGAACGCCTAACCATCTGTGAGATCGGAGACTTCGAGAGGCTCCCCAGTCCTCTTTAACGCCACTCTTTCCGAGTCTCGTTTGATGAAATGAAGCTTACGATTCTCTTAGTGAGAAGCTCAGTTCCGCTTTAAGCCCGACAAGCGAAGCGGGCAAGAGAACTAGGCTTGGTGTGGCTAGCTCTAAAGCAGGCCCTAGTATTCCTACTGATCTACTTCTTTCCGTCCCTTGCTAAAATATACATAATCAGTAAAGAACTAGAGATGGTACCACTACTACTGACTTTCTTACTGTTGATGCCCCATTCAAAAGAAAGGGGTGAAGCTACGGATGCCATTGTTTCCACTATAGCGGATGTAGTTTGTGTACCTGTATTTATACAATAGCTCATGTAGCGAGGGAAGTTCCAGTAGCTGGAGAGGAACTCCCCGATATCCCAGTAGTTAACGCTTCTCCGCTCGGCAATCCGTTAAATGATAAATAGACTAGACTCTTGAAGCAGAGCACCCACAAGCTTTGAAAAGAGAGGAAGCAATGAGTTACGGAGTCACCAGAAGGGTAATTAGGATCTGCTGCTGAACCAGATATCCCGCCCCTTACGACCAGTAATCGATATCCCTGCGAGCCAACAAAGAATGAAAGAAGGAAAGGAGGACGCGAGGAAAAGAAGCGGGAAATTGCGTAGATACAGAGGAAAGCAATCCCTCTTATCACGCTCATGCCCCTTAGCTTCACCTAGATCGAATAGACAGGCCAAATCAACTCGGTCTTCATTAGTATGCTTACTCATTGCTGTGAAACCAATGGTGAGGATTGGTCACATAGGTGACCTACAGCTGGGCATATACACTAAAAACCTAAAAACAACGACTGGAAACACTCCATTCATCATGGTGTATGGTGCTGAAGCTATCATTCCCCGGTCACCAGTCTACGATTGGCAGTACCGCATCGATTGGGAGACATAGAAAGCGATCGTTTACACAAATTGATCCATCCCGAATAAGATGGCAACCGCCTGTGCTAGAGCAACAGCGTCAAGCTTGGCATGATAGGCAGTTACGTCATAAACCTATTTTCAAAGGCTACCAGACTTGGGGTTAGCTACACGGAGCATCTCTTTCTTACCCTTCGGGTAGTCACAGGGAAGCTCTCTAATAGATCACTTTAGACAAAGGAAATGAACTACAACAAAGGACTTCAACTTAAGAACAAGGATAACCAGGAATCAGAGCAGAATTCACCCAGCAGCTCTGTTCTCAGTAGGAAAGTCGCGTGGGTTCAAAGTCCTAAGCTAGGAGGAAGACCGGCATCTGAGAACTCCTCTAATGCTGCTAAGGAAGGACTTGGCCGGCTAGGAATCCGCCTGACCTAACGACCTTCCTTGTGCGGTAACAAGTCGGTGGCGAAGGTAGTAATCCCCGGCACTCCTTCTCTTCTGAGAATTTGAGTTATTCGCTGCTTCCTTACTCTGATTTTGACTCTGGTTAGCCAAAGGGCGAATACGATGTCGGAGCTTTCCAATCTCTTTCTTACAAAGAAAGACATCCATACGTAGGGTGTGGTCGAAGATCAGTGACTGCTTCCTTTGCTGATCAGCGATCATGCCCCTTATTCTAGCGGAGGAACAGCTTCACATCGGATTCATTTCCACAAGAGTGCTCTAATGGCAAAGAGCAGTATCCACTTGAAACTCGGCATTACTTACTTATCATACAAACCTAGCCCGTTATGGGGCACTTTCAGCCGGTGGTAGGAGTCCCTAACTTGGAGCTTAGGCCACTAGAACGCTTCTTTTATCTAGTTTAGGAAGGCACTCATCTCAGTCTCAGGGACATGCCCAGAAGAAACTGCTGGTGTCAGGTTTTCGGGAATTGAATCAGGATTGTCTTGTGCCAGAACTGATTGCACTAGGAGAAGAAAGCCAGTTGTTTATTCCCATTCCCTTTAAGTCAGGGATTCGTTTAAAGCCTTTCGCTAGCATTACAACAAAACAGAAAAAATGACATCAGATTCATTAGCTGCGGACGCATAGGAATTCATTCTTACTGTAGCCACACAGCAGAGAAAAAATGCGATTGAGAATACAAGAGCGACGAATGAGCGAAGGGCTTCCCTACGAAGATGCTTTTGCCCCTGGACAAGAAATGGTTATGAACTGACAAGGTCAATGCACCTCCTTCCCTTTGGATAGGGCTTGGGATTGACAAATCAAAGGCCCAAGAACGAGCCAAAGATCAGCTCTTTTCACAAGCCGGAATGAAGATGAAGCTTACAACGAGACGAGAAAGAAAAAGTCCACCTTCTGCAGATGATCCAGCGGTAAAAGATTCTCTTTCAACCGAGGGGCATTAGTCAATCAATGAAAAGGAAGAAGTAGTTTAGTTCAAGAATTTGGCTTCCCTTCCCGAATGTTGGTTTGGAGTTGACCCAGTAGCAGGAGTTGAACACAGCTGATATTGATCCGCTGCTACATCCGCTGAAAGATCTGTTGCCAGTTCTGATCGATGGGGATAGGCATGAAGGCCAATCATTCCGGTTATCTGAGTTTCCCTCGACAATGCCGGAGATGTTCTCAGATGCTCTTAGATCGGGGGTTGAGGTGGCATATCATAAGGAGTAGCCAGTTTCGAGAAAACCGAAACTAAGGAGAAAGAGAACTACTCGACTAAGAAGTCAGTGTTGGAGGGGGACTAATCCCTCTCTTCTAGCCAATACCAGGGAAAGACTTTCTAACCAATTCAATTAATAAGCTAAAGAGAAGTTACAGAAGTACGGAAGTGACAGAGAAGTCAACCTTCTTTGCCAAGGGACTAAACTATCTGCTCTATCTGATACTGAACTAGATGCCGCAAAAGTCCCAACTCTGGCTCAATAAAAATAAGGGGTATCCATATCCATAATAAATAGAAGGAAGGGCTATGGCTAGAAGTAGAAGGTCTAACTTCCATTGTCCATGCATTAGCCACAAGGCACCCGTAAGAGTCGAAATCAGCATTTAAGTTCGATCCCCTAAACAGGAAAGGCGTCATCATCCGGCTAGGGCTGAGATCTCGATGCTGCTATGTCTCATTACCTCTTTCGTGACTTTCTTTTTTTAAGAAGCGCAAGACCCTCTTTCTTTTACGGTTCTCGTCTGCCAACGGCATTGAAGCAAGCAGTCTTTGTCCTGTCTATCCAGCCGGGGAAGAGCCAAGTCCCTTAGAGAGGGGATGAGATCAGTCAAGTCTAGGAGAAGGGAAGGTACCGCCTTTTAGTTAGTAACAACTTGGTAAGGGATCAAACCCTGTCAACTAAAAGCTATCCAAAACGTACTCGTGAGGAAAGCTAGCCCCCCTGTTTAGCCGCTTACTCTTTAATAAGATAAGATATGCGCGTGCAATTGAGAAGGAAGCAATCTCACATCCAACAAAGCCCGGTGTAAAGTTAAAGTAGAGGTCAAGAGATGGATGCCTTTATCTATCGGGGTCAGCTAGAATCTATTTTTTTCTAAATATGAGTGGATGCCCACTGACTGTGACTCAAAGTCGGATTACGCTTTCTTCAGACGGGAATCTGGGGCTTAGGAAGCAAAGGTGCCACAGGGAAAGAAGTGACTCCCGGGGGAGAAGTCTTGTTCCTAGGGCATTGGGATAGGGGATGGCCAGATTAGGATGGACAAGCAGAAGGTGAAGGCAATAGAAGAGTGGGGAGTCCCCGTGACCGAGCTACGATCAGTTCTTGGCCTTTTGAACTCGTCGGTTCATCACTGGATATTCTAGGAAGTCCACTCACTGATATTTTTTAGAAAGCCTTGGCATTGGCTTTAAGTTAAGGGGATAGGGCAAGTGTCAGCGAGCCTTTGAGGACTTGAAGAGGGCCGTGACGGAGGAACCTGTATTGAGGTTGCCAGACTATACTGTACCTTTCGAAGTGCACACTGAAGCATCAGACTATGCCATTGGAAGAGTATTGGTCCAGGAGGGACACCCAGTAGCATATGAGAGCCGGAAGCTCAACGAGACAGAAAGGCGCGGTCCCAGTCCCAGAGAAAGAGATAACAGCCATGGTGCATTGCCTGAGGACGTGGAGGCACTACGAGCCTGGATCGGCTCCCGGTTTATATAGGGAATCTTAAAGAGAAGATACCGCAGCTGATTGTCCAACTAGCGGAAGCAAGTCGGGAACTGGAGCTGGAGCGAAAGAAGAAGGAGCTCGCAGACGAGACAGTGCGAAGAGATGAGATGATTAAGTCTGCTTCACGCTTGGCTACCCGCATCAAGAACGCAGTGGAACGGAAGAAAGAAAGAACAGGAGCTATTCTTGAGGATTGCTGAAAGCAAGGCCAGCAGGCTTACTGAAGTCTTTCATTCCCTGGTTAGCCAACTGCGGGAATGAAAAGAACCTTGCTTGGCTAGCCGTTTCGACCTTATCCGTCGCCCTCTTCTTTATCAGCCAGCCTGGCGACGAGTTTAAATCTAAATCATTCTGTAACCTTTAGAATTGCATTTCTTTTTTCTTCTGTCTCTACCTAAGTAGAGTAGAGCCACACCCTCTATGAGCCCTTTCCTTCTTTATTTCATGAAAGTAGGCTTCTTTTTTCCACCTTAAAAGCTTTTGTTGTTCTTCCTATCGCCCTTTCTTAAATATGAAATAGAAATGGGCATCTTCTTATTCTTCAGCCTGAAAGGCTCTTCCCTGCCTAGCTCCCCTGAAAAAAAAGGAACTACCTTGCTTCGGCACACGATTCGGAAAACAGCCTCCAATTTAGCTTTTACCTCTCCAACCGCTGCCCTAACGAGTGGGAAAAGAAGGGGGTATCTATGTAAATGAAAGGCAGAGATGAGAGCGACAGAAGAGGAGTGGAACGAAGCCTTAACTTAAAGGCAAGGCACCCGAAGACAAAAGCCATTGGCTGAACACCAGCCAGACAAATCCTTAATTCGAAAGACGACAATCAAAGCATCACGACTC
>NC_020455.1:82500-132500 GCF_000004515.6 Glycine max
CCTTCAGTCCAGTTTGAACCCGTCCCAGCAACGAAGACCTTCCTACAGCAAGGTGAGGCTCTGCCCTTCCCCTAGAATCCACTCCGGGCTTTGAGGAATGGGAGCAGCTAGTCCAACTTCTTGAGCTGCCGAGATATTGAACAACGAACATTTGAGCAAGCTACCTTGCCTCACCCTGAGATGAGAGGGAAGGTCGATTTGACTCGAATCCTGGACCTGATCTTTAATCCTACACCGGTTAATGATGCGATGGGATAAGTTTTTTTCATTTTGCTGGCCCAGTCGAGGCTCGTCCATGCCCAATCCCAATGGACAAACCTCTGATCCGCCCCTAGCTCTATAATCCACCCGTCCCAGTCCCTGAAAGCCCTCCTATCCTTGGCCTAGCCCTCTTTCTCAACTCGAGTCTTAAGTTCAGCGGCTTTCATCATTGACGAAGACCTGCGCTAATAAGACAAAGAAGTGGGGAGTCTATGCCTTTTCATAAAACGAAAAGCTTTCAGTCCTTGAATGAATCAGTAACAACGAATTCGTGGAATGAGGGATCAAGAAACGGATAGGGAGGGGAATGGCCTTTCCATTATTGGTGGACCTTCCCTTGAATTGAACCGGTCACGGAGCTCTTGAGTTGTTTAGGTTCTGGAATTCCATGGAGAGTTGGGGGTTTCGGTTCGAAGGTTATAAAATGCGGTGCGGGTTCATCTCTCTCGACCAGTTCAGGTTCAAGGGAAGGGTGATCGAGGGGACCCAGACTTTTGATCTCTTTCTTCTGCGGGAGGTTTCTTTCGTATCAAGAGTGTGGTGGGGAGGCCAGGGAAAGACGGATTGGATCGAGAGGCGATGCCTACTCTACTCGTTACCACTAAACGACGAAGCCAAGAGCGGAAGGAGGGACTTGAACCCTCAACCTCAGCCTTGGCAAGGCTATGCTCTACCATTAAGCTATTTCCGCCAGCAACGGTAGTGGCGAAGCACTACGGAGCAATTAACGTATCACTTGATACGGACGACTTCTTTTTTTCCGCCGGACCACACTCTTAACCTCCGATCGAGCTACGAGCACGAGTAGGTAGGCGGGGGGAGGGGCGGCTGCCTTTTCAATCAATCTCCGGCCGCTCAGTGCCGCTATTGGTGCGAGTTGTAAGGAGTCTTGGTCTCGAGTCGAGCTGGGGCGTCATTTCATTCTCGTAACGGGAGTGAGTGCACCGCAAGATCAGACAAGTTACTCCCTCGCAGCGGTGGCATCTGTCTTTTAAGTTCAGTCATTTCCTAAGAAGGCTCCTCTTATTATACGAGAATCCAAGCAGATCCGGGAGCTGAAACATGAGTGTTTGTCTCTTTTTCAACTTCAACAGGAATGCATCAACAAAACAGCCCTTCCATATAGATCGTCGTGGCATGAACTTTGTCAAAAAATGAATTTCTAGCTAACTCCTCTTCCTATTGATCTTGATTAGTTTCAGCTTGTTGAGAGTTCTCTTTTCTTTCTAGACCGTCTCCTGAAAGACCTGCTTATCCCGCATGTGCTTTCGGAGCCCCCACTCATTCAATCACTTGCTTGTGATTGCAGCCATTCCCCGAAAAAGGGAGAGACGAGGGAATCGTCCGCTCCCGTTCATGTGACGAATCGAACATCGTTAGGTCCCGAATTCTGCGAACCACCGGACCTAGACCAAGATCTCCATTACGTCGTACGATATATCGATCCGAAGAACTTTCAGTTGTAAGTCATCCATTCTGCTCCTATCTAAAGTGATGCTAGGCTGCTTCACGCAGGTGCGCTTCGCTCGGCCACATGATGAACATGTTTTAAGCTAAATGTCGAGCGCTTAAGCGGAGCTTGTGGTCACTCGTTCCTCGCTTGTTCCAATCCTAGTAAAGAGCTTCAGATCCGATTCTACACTACATACGATATTTCCGGCCCTCACTAGCTCTTCGCTTGGTTGTACAAAGAGCATGCCCGAGGGGGCTACTACGCTCACCGCGCACTTGCATCACCACCTGAGCTTCGCTACCGCTTCGCCCAGCTCCTACGCCTACCACGAATCTTGAATCATCACGTGGCTGCTAAAGCAAGCTAAGCTTCACACGGCCCTGAGGAAGCCAAAAGACAGACCCTCTCACGGCCGAAGGCTCCGCAACACGTTGGAGAACTTTTAGATCCCGCCCTAAAACGCCCATTTTCCTAGAGTTCCGAAGTGATCCTCATTCTCACCGCAGCCTTCTTAAGCCGAAAGAAAGCCGGGCAAGAATCGCATTGGTAGTACGAAGGGGGAGCAGAATCGTATCTGGCAGTGGTTCTTCGGATCGATCACAGATTCTCGGCCCCGTCGTTTGGCTTCCACTCCAGTTGACCTCTCTTGTTCTCCCCCCCCTTACACAACCGGGTGGAGGACTCATGTAAACTTATTCCTTTAGGTCCCCGTTCAGGAAGGCATTTTGAACATCTAATTGGAACAGAGGCCAATCTCGATTCGCAGCAATAGAGAGCAGGAGACGAACAGACTTCATCTTGGCTACCGGGGCAAAGGCTTCCTCGTAATCTATCCCATATGTTTGAGTAAAGCCTTTACTAGCCCTCCTTTCTCCCACAAAGCTTCCCTTCACAACCAGTCCCATATCCAATTAGTAGAATTCGAGATGGGGAGAGTCAAAATGAGACAAATGCGCATTTCCTATCTGAATCGAGAGGTATCAGATCGAAGTCACATAAGTCATGTATTATAATGAAAGTGATTTCCGGGAGAACAAAGTGGATTTATGAGCAAATTCTGGCATGAGAGGACCAATGAGACAGAACACTGTTGGATGCATTCCTTCGCTAGCAGGGCTTCGGCCCATCTCAATGGAAGAGTCTTCGGTCAGTAATCTCGTACTCTCGACCGGCTCGAACCACTACGTTATCCATGTTCCGGCTCATTCGTATGCTCATCCTATTCATGTCACCAGAACCTGTAATAAACCATCATTTCAAACCATCCTGTTACAGGGAATCTTTGGATATCAGTTCGAAGGGAGCCCCGAAAAAAGGGGGAATTTGATCAAACAAAGTATGTGCAGTATGTGATCGGAGGAAGGAATAGAAATACCCCTAGTAATCTTAAACAACAAGGACAAACACAAGGTACAGAGACAGAGAGAGAGGCGCGACAGCCGCAAGGCACTTTTGCTTTGCTTTGATTTGATTGTATCGGGAGATGGGCTTGCGTATTAGTTGGGTTTGCTTCTACCGAGGCAATGTTCCGGAAATTAGGTTTATCTAAGCAACCGGCTGAGCACGAGGTCCCACATTGTCTCCATCAGCGGCTAGGAAAAAGTCTTTGACTCTTCTTCTAGTTAACCACTTTAGACTATTCCTACTATTCATAGTTCTCAATCTTACTTTTCTCGTCCAAGTCTTTTTTTATAGTATTGTCTTATTAAGTATATAAAGAATAAAGTCAAGCTTTCGGGAAAGGAGTGAATGATTTGAATACTTCTTCCTCTTTCCCTTCTTCTCAAGCTCTGACTCTGACTGGCGCAGAGAAAGTCTTTCTTACGGCCAGACGACTTAAACACAGCGCTCTGATCTCCGACCTCCTAGGACCCAAGCAAAGGATTGACTTCGCTAACCTCAGCTTAACCGAAGTCAATATTCTAACAGAACTATAAAGGGCATACCTTGAATACAGATCAAGATTCACTCATGCACTCTGGAACTTACTTAGGAAAGCTAGCCTTAGCCCAAAAATAAAGGAAGGCAGCCGAAAGCCCTACAAAGAATATCGCTTATGAACAGGCCCAGGGGTTGTCAGTTGAGAAGGAAGTCTTTATTGAATTGATCATAGAAAAAAAAGAGAGAAATGGAATCGGTTGTTTAAGTCGGAAGATCAGATGTTTTGAGCGGAGAATCGGGTTCTGCTAAGCAGAAAAGCCTTCTCTAATGGGTCGATTCGAAATTGGAATGGAGTTTGAGGCTAGTGGAGCAAGCATGAATAAGAAAAGGAAAAAGCCAAAATGAGTGGAAAGAAATTCAAAGCTAAGCCACCACCACCGAATAGAACCGACGAGTAATATCCTGTCCTTCCCTACCTACTGTATTCAAGCGAACAAGTGTGTTAAGCGAATCACTTTCCGCCAGTGGTACGCACTACATGAAATCAATGCCCAGACCACTATGTGCGTAATCTATATATCTATCCTTATTGATTTCTTTCGCCTATGGAGTTTTAGGGTATTGCGAAGCTTCTCACTGGAATAGACTCGAGATTAAGCACAAGAGACGCTTGGGCCTATTACAGACAGGCTCGCAAGCTTAACACGATGAGAAGGTTCCCCACTTAACCCTAGTTTTCGGGTAGAGTAGTGGTCGCCATGCGCCCATCGGTTATAGCCGCTCGCTAGTTGGGGGCAGGAGACAGCCTTTAAGAGAAAGAAGGTCTACTGGCCCGGTACGGTGTGGTTTTGTTGGATTTCTCCGTCCGCGTACTTTCACTGGCCTTTTGAATCGATCCTGAAAGACTCCCCCAAAAATAAATAGAAGGTTATCCGCTTCTCCGCTGTTTAAGCTCGAAATCTGAACTTTCACAACCACCAACAGGAAGACAAGTCAGTCAGTATGGGATCAAAAAAAGTCTTTTTCTAGTCAAGTTCCAGCTCTAGATAGGGAAGGACGACGAAAACGAGTTTACTTTGAGGTAAAAAAGCCGACGGTGCCTAATCTCCTCGGATATCATCGGCCATCGTTCTCATCGATGCGATGACCAGACATGTCACACCATCCCTCGCTGCCCTAACTCACCAATCCCTAGCATCTACCAAAGTGGTATCCTCTCACGGAGGCTAGTAAGTAGGCTTTTCTCATATTTGTCACTCTCCACCCAGTCCTCCGATGGAAGGGGTACTATCCAATTGTAAGTAGCTTGATTACTGTCTGGCCTTTATCCCTTGCTCATAAAAAACGGATATGGGAAAGGTTGGTGAAAGTGTAAACTAGTGACCTCGAAAGATAGGTGGGCCATATCCAGTCCAGAATGCATTAGACTAACTGCATTGGTACCGAAACATCTGATCAGGCCGTCTGGGGTATATGATATGACAGGTCGTTGTACTAATGATCGGTAGGTGGGACTGATACCTAACTCGGGTATCTATCCCTGTGGAGGGCCCCCATTCAATGATCAGATATGTCCATGGGATTAGGTATGAAATGGGCCATACCAACTTGTTGCTTGAACAAGTCCTAGTGGTAGGGCTCCTCATATGGTTAGCCTCCCTGACCCGTAGCGTAGATTGTGGAATGGGATTGGGAATCTATTTTAGTATTAACCGAATTTAGGAGGGGGTTCCAATTCATATCCGAGCGTTGGTGCACTTCCCATCTGTTCCCGGGCTTTGACGTAAGGCCTGTAGACCGAGCCTCATATCCCTGACTTCAGAGTCCTACGGTCTTCTTTCTTCTCCCTAATTCTCTGTGAGAACGAATCTTAACCCTTGCTTGGTCTTTTTCTTCCTCCTGACTCTCACTTGGAAGCAAGAGATGAAGACGTAAGCCTTTGGAGTCATAAGTTGTAGATCTTCAATGGCTGAATCCGTTGTTCAAATAGCAGCTGCTTGGGCTTACCTTATTACCTTAGTTCCTTATAGCTTGAGAGATGGGAATTGAATTAGACAAAAAAGAAAGAATAGGCCGCTAATTAGTTATGCCCTGGGGGAATGCCCCAAAGCCCCTATGACTACTCCTTTCGAACTTCTAGCAATAGCAAACTCGCCCCACAAAGTGGTCCAATTCTTGTGTTTAATGTGAAGCTTGGCTTAGGCAAAGCAAAGGGGAAACCAATCCAAGAAGAACAATCCGGATGAGTGGCGATTTGCGACCTTCTGCCTCCACTGCTTCCACTTCAACTTCTCCTACACTGATTAGTCTAGTTTTGTTTGCCCCCGGAGAGTATCACCGTGAATTATTAGTCATATATATCAGCCAGAGAAGCCTGTGACTCATACACTATCAACCATAGTGTATACCAGAAAGAAACTTCGTCTAACACCAGATCTTGTTGAAGCTCAGCCAGGACCTGAAAGAGATCAGTAAACCAACGCTTCTCCCTCTCCAGACTCAAGCCATGATCCAGTTCCAGACAACATGCCTGAGGTAGGCCATTATTCCTCTCGTCCTGTTCAAGGCTTTGCTCAAGAATAAATATTGGATAGATTTGGAGGAAACCTTAACTTCAGTTTGTGAAGATTAGGACTTTACTGGCTATTGCTGCATCAAAGAAGTGGTCCCTATACCAGTTAGATGTTCAAAATGCCTTCCTACACGGAGAAAACATTGCATTAGTAGGATCCACCCCATGTGATCCGTCATTCAGTGCAATAAGAGGGCCCATAGCAATGAATGTTTAAATAAGATTCACTTCGTTCTGTACGGGATAAGGAGCGAAAAGCGCAGCATGGCAATCGGAGACAAGTCAAGTTCAGTAAGAAATTGGATAGATAGATTCGTGAGTAGTGTAATCATAAAAGCCCACGGAGCGGTACGAGACAGGCAATGGATATTGTTCGGGGTAGGACTATTCGAGGGGCAAGGCAAGGGAAGGCTAGAGCTGACAAGCGAATACCTGCTTCCCGTGGCGAGCATAAACCTTTGGCTCGTTGGTTCATACTCAATCTGACTTCTTCCGGATCGACTTGATGAACAAGAGCCAGCGGTCCATTACCGTAGTCCCTGACCTTCTCAAGCCTTACCTTAACGTAACAGCACCCTCTGACCTTCACAATAAAAACAGGGTTTAATCAAAAATACCGGGAAGTGTGAAATAAATTGATTGAAAAAAGACTCGGTCAATCGAAAACAGGTTTTAATGAAATTTCACATAAGAGAGAAAACTCTTCCCATTTTGATTGCTGTCTTCCGAGTGAGAAACCATTTTCATTATTTTACACATATAGAAGAATAAACAAAAACAAATTAATTAGAAATCAATATGAATTGCGGCTCTCCAACTCGTCTATACATATTAGGCTATGATCTGTGGCTCGCTCTTTCCTCTTCCGGTTCAATATATCTTATAGTAAGGAGTAGATCCAGTTTTCCGGTTGGGGTTGGGTCTTGCCTTTCCCCATGCATTCATAGCGTTCGTTGTTTTGTACAGCTCGGTCGAGCCTTAGACGGGGCGTGAACCTTATAGAACCCCCTTATAAAGCTCCAGGTTGTGGTGATCCCTGCCTTCATCCATAAGAGAGAAGCGCATCCGCCCCTCATTCACTAAGGTATCCAAAATCCAGAATCGCATCTCTCATGGCCATGCGGTAGTAGCCGGACCTGAACCTAGCCTTGAGGCTGATCGCAGGGCATTCCTAAATTTCCGCTAATAAAGCGAATCCCGTTCCATAAGATGATGATCGTACTCCTTCCTTTTCGACTACTCCTCTTCTCCTTTGGTCAGGCAAGTTAGAGGCTCCCTTCCGTTGTTGCCTGATGGGAACGTTCTACCAGTGTTCCCGCTGCCTATATACCTATCTATAGTGTAGTGATGGTGTAGCGCGTTAGGGAGATCAGTCTCATCCATATCAATAACCAATGTATCTGCTATGAGTGAATCTACTCCGGCTCTGGGTGAAACAACCACTGCGATTGCCTTTGACCATACCTTTACCTATGCCTATATTCATATCTTCCAGTAGCAGATCCAGAGTGAGTAGTTGCTTCAGTAGAGCCGGTTGATTCCGGCGATTCTGTTGATGAAAGCAGTCAATGAAGAAAGACATGGTTGAGTCAGTCGACCGAGCAGTAGATTCTGTCGATTCAGCAAAAGTAGATCTAGAACCAGCTTCCCCACCACTACCTCCACCAGCAGCATAAGGCCTAGTTCCAAATCCTCTAGCAGCAAAGGTAGTAGAGCAGCTGCACTACCTAAAGTAGCAAAGCAAGTAGCGGCAGTGGAAGTCACAGTAGTTGTAGCAGAGTAAGCTAGAGCCAGAAGCTTCCCACCTACTACCATCTTGCTTAGATAGAGAGCCAGTTCTCGTCATCCATTTATATAGGCGCCACCTTGCCTAGCATCTCTTACAGTTCGTATAGCAGCATACCTTCCATTTCGAGATCCAGAGCATCCACTTTCAATTCGGAGAACCATTTCGTGAGCCATAGCCCGTAGATAAAGGGAGGCTGTTCCTTAGGGTGGGTTGGGAAAAATCCAGGCAATGTTGAATTGAGAAAGAAATGAAAAGGGGATTTTTTTCTTTCGATTTTTTTGTCCTTTCTTTTTCGACTATCTACTCTCCCCGGCTAAGCCGGCAAGAGAGAGTGAGGAGGTCGTTACGTGAGCGTTACATGACCGCTAACATTCCATTTCTTATGGAAGGAGAAGGGAACGCCCTATTAGTATAGTAAGCATATCGAGGCGCAGGTAGGAAGCACATCTGGCCATTTGAAATGCATTTTTCTTAAAGCAAGAAAGAAGACAGGACAGACAGACTCAAGACAGACTTGATCAATCAAGTCAGCAAACTCAAAGCATGAGTTCTACCCTTTGATCGCTAATCCAGTCTCTACTGGTCTGGCTACTAAAGAAATAGTGTAGATAGTGGCGTTTTGCTCCATCCCCTAGACGGCGAAGCTGCTCCGCTCCTTTCTTCTTTTTTTCTGTCTCTGAAGTGAGTGAAGTAAAGTAATAGCCCCCACTACTCTCATTGCCTAAAGCCTCAAGTTGGAGCTTTCCCCGGTAACAAGAGTAGAAAGTGGTTCTTACCTCCCCCGATGATCTAGCTTGTCGGTCTGTGTCCTTTGGCCCCCTATCTCTAATCTAAAGGGGCGTAAGCACTAGCTGCCCTAAGAAGCAGGTCCCACTCCGTCCAAAGCTTGCAGCTAGCTCTTTTTCACTTTAGAATAATACCTTTGGATAAATCCAATTCTTGCTTGCTGGACTATTGTGGTCTCACTAAATACCATACTCTTTTCTTTTAAAATCTTCGTAGGCAGGGACTCTCGCCGCGACCCGGATAATGCTTCCTTTTTGACGATGCCGGATCGATGCCAATGCCCACCTCTTTGGGGAGCCAACGAGTCCACCCAAATTCTGTACTGATTCGCTCGCTTTGTCCACCTTCGCCTCTTCAAGTTGGCTCCTTCTCGAAATGACTAAAGTCTGACCAAGACTGGTCCTTCGTAGTTCTTTCGCCTTATCAGGCTCGTAGATGGCTCTTGGAACTAGTGGTTAACCATTTCTACGCGAGACCATCGTTTATTAAGAATGAGGCTTTTCCTGGGCTCGTACGAAAGTCTCTGTGAGTAGTTCCCCCGGCTAGACCAGTGCCAATAGTTAGAGTTTATACTCCTTTTTCAGGCCTTCGCCTTAGTCCAAAGGTATGATTATGTAAAGAAAAGAATTCGTTACAAATAAGGTCAAGCTAGCTGGCTCATAACCTTGAGAGGGATCAAATCCTATTTCGGGAGCTGCCTTTACACCGGTATTCAAATAAGCTGCTGCAAAGAATGAGAAGTGGGTCTCGCTCTCCTAATCAGTCGTTAGCTTATCCATCTCTCTTTTTATCCGGGCTTCTTCCGCTTTAGCTGAGGCCGATGCCCCTATCTTTCTTCTGATCCGCCCCTAAACAATAGCAATAGCACGAATCCTAAGCTACGGCACGCGAAGGAATGGTTCCATGAATCATGGGTGGAGGCGACAGGGGGATTGGCTGGCTTACTATGGGGAAGGGGAGAATCACTAAAAAAAGTCTAGAGCTCCCCTAGGGAAAGTATTCTACCTCGTTGGACCGTATTCGCTACTAAAACGTAGCCCTCCTCCGCCTTCGTTTGAGGAAGCAGGTATTCGCCTACGAGGTCTTCACATAACATAATAGGTTGCAAAAATCCTTATTAGGAAGAAGACTTGGACAAATCCCCGGTAGAATTAGCTAGCAAGGCTAGGCACCTAATGCATGTGAGGGTAAAGGAAGTCTCTTTGGCACGTATGAGTAGCAGAGCGGAGTAACGGGGCAAAACGATTCGACAGTGGATGCCGCTTGAACTAAAGGACTGAGCAATGAAAAAGGCATTTAGGCCCGAGGTCAAATCTCATCTTAGTCAGATCATAAGATATCCCACGAGAAGATGTTCTCGAATAGGCAGGCTGTGAGGCAACTATGGAATCCGCCTTCCCTGATTCCGATGCTGTTGAGCGGCGGCTGGTAGTGAAAGGAACTGACGATCTTGGCTTAGATGGCTTTGCTCCTGGGGAACATCATTTATCGATAGTCAAGGTACCCGAAGTTTCATGAGCAGACCATTATAAACATTCGCCGGAAAGATCCGAGTATAAGGAAAAAATTACCTGAATATATGAGTCAGAGTATAATGCCTAATATTTTATACTACTTCTCTTTTTACGGCCTGTGATACCGGAGCCTCAACATCCCTTGGCCTAAAGAGGATTGCAGACCATAGGTTGTTTCAGGCAAATCTCAGCCACATCAATTTAAAAGTTTGGGTCACGATAGTCAGTGTCTTGGGAAGAAAGAAGCCTTCCTTTGCTTGCTTTGGGCCTCTTCCTTAAGCAGCCATTCATATCGTGTGGCCCCTTCGGAGAGGTCATAGAGATCAAGGAAAACCTCCCCCACAAACTTTGCTACGCCCTTAACTCTTGAACTACTTGAACAAGGAAGGCGGGGGCGCGTCTGGTGCTATCATATATAAGGGAAAGGTTCCTTTAGTGATCTATGCCTTATATATGCCTTCCTCACTCCTAAAAGGAAAAGACCTAGCCTAATCAGACAATAACATAGTATATTTACTTTTTAGCGTTCCTACACAAATTTATGTACTTTCTATAACTTATAACAAGGCACACCATTTAACTTACCGTTACCGTGTAATACAATACAGTAGTAAATAGCTTGTGATTCGGAGTTGTCGACCCGTCATTTCCAGTCGAGTCAAGCATCTCCCTCTTCATCGCAGTCGCTCAAGACGTTGTATCGATGGAGTGAGATCAGGGCTTCTCCCTCTACCCGAGCGAGGGATCAGTAAGCAACCGGGCGAACCACATCTGTTCCAATTCCAGAGGCTTTCTCCGATCGAAGTCGGATCCAATGGCCAATCTTCGATTCCTCCCCGGAATCGGTTTTTTGCTCGGGCTGTAAGGCGATGGTTCGAAGATTTCGATGCCCGGTCAATGAAGCGAGATTGGGAATGAGCAGCTAACCAATCTCATTTATAAGATCAGTCCAGCGGTTCAATTCATTGATTCATCTATCTATCGGATTAGTAACCCACCCCGATGAATCTTTTGTATCGAACGAAAGCCTCATATATATTATATCCCCCTACCGGAAGCGAAGCTTCTGGCTCCCCCTTTGTTGTTGAATTTCCAATTCCTTCTTTTCGTTCTACTTAGGTGGAGCAATCCGAACTCTCGACAGAATATAAAAGAGCGTCTTCGAACCTGTGTAGACACCTCAACGAACTCATGTGGACACTCCTCAGCCCGAGCCGAGGACAATCTCTCTAAAATACACATTAAGATGTTGACCCGTTTTTCTTTTCTTTGCTGATTCCTCTCAATTAAATTTCCCATGTTGCACTAAGTTACTTACGTATGTATGCATGCGGTCCGGGAACACTTTGGGGTGAACACCCATCCGAACAAGTAGGGTCAATAGTTCAGCATTTAGGCCGTAACATTTAGCAACAAAAAAATCTTTAACCCAACAAGTGCTCTCCGAACCAAGCTAGATAGTCTCCTATCACTAGGCTCACCAACCAACCTGGACTTTGATTCTGATTATTCCTACCAAACCATAAGGATTGTTTCCAGCCATGAGTTCCCATATTACATAAGCGCTCTTGGGTGGGCCATTCCATCAAATCTTTGAGAAGGGGCCCAATCTCGTATTTGATGGTCGGCGTGGCGATAGGCTTCGCTTCTACGACTGCCTCCCCAGCCGTTGCAAAGACTGAGCGAGAACGGTAAGGGGCGAAGAATGTCGTTGCGCGGGGATGCGATTAGCCAAGCTGGGGCAAACAAAGCCGTCCGGCCCCCTACCGGATTGGGAATGCGAAGGCCTTTCCTTCGAAAGGAGACCGGGGAAATAAAGAGCTATGCTATTGACCGACCCTTTCGTAGTGACTTCGAATCAATAGTCCTATACTTTTTTCTCATTTTGTTTGAGGCGGGCCGAATAGAGAATGAAATGAAGAAATACGGGAAGAGTTCCAAACCTTTTTTTTGGTTTAAGGGCTGCTCGCCCTACCGAAGTACTAAAGGCTTTCGAGGCTTACACCTCCCTATTACACGACAAAAAGGTAGCTTGCTGTAGCGCCCTTAGAAGAAATCTAAGCCTTTTGAAGCGCCAGTAGTGGTAGCTGTGGGTAGGGCTTTCGTTCTTATCGCTCCGGGTTTCTATCTATATGACCTCCGGGCGGTACAAAGTACACCTCTTCCGTAGAGGCAGGTAGTAACCTAACCTTTAAGAGTTCAAGGGGGGAGCCCTCTTATCTATCAATGGAAAGATCTCCGTGCGTGGCGTGATAAGGAATCCTAGAAAAGATCGATTGAGACTCCCTCCCCGGTCCCACGAAGATCTCTACGTACTTGTCCAGTCCAGGACAACTGAGATCTTCCGGTCTGCGTGCGTGGGAGCAGCTCAAATAAAGAAGAGTCTGGTCTGAATTCAGGCCCGGCCCGCCCGTCTGCTGCTAGATCCGGGAATGGCGCCAGGCGAGGGCGCCGCTATGCCCCGCAGCTCTGCAGCGGCCGGCCCCCGGACTATGCAAAAGAATCGAGGCCGGGGGGTCTCGCCCATAGTGGTTCCCCCCCGCCTTTGGTGATTGACCAAACAAAGAGGCCTAGATCTATGCCCCTTAATGAATCGAATGGTCCTTCGACCCCTTCATTTGATTCCGACGGCCGGCATAGATCTCATGAGACCCGCCCACTATTACTACGAAAAAAGCCCTGCCTTTTTCCTTCGCTACTAGGAGAGTAAGCAACTTCTATTAGCGCCGGACCTTGAGTCGAATTGATCGTGTCATGTGCAACGTCCATCAATGATGGTTCATTAATGTCCATTGATTTAGACTCCTTCCCCCTTCCCAACTACGAATAAGATCGAGAGGAGCCCGAAAGCCCCAAAAAACCAAGAACGAAAACGGAAGCCTTTCGATTCACTCCCCATTCTCTCTTAAATAAAGCTCGCCCTCGAGCCCTGGGCAGGTCGGCCGGGTCTTTCCCTGTTGTTCTGTTCCCGCCACGAGAAAGACGCACAGAAGAGGTATGCCCAGCGCGCGGAGGATCCGTTGAGAGTGTCTGTTGTCTCGGTAGGGAACTTTACGATCTTTTCCCCTATTGTATTGAATCAATAAAAAAAAAGAGGTCAGTGCTACCTACGGCCCTCTATTGTTTGATCCAATATTGACCGGGGACGAGCCCCTACTTCCATAGGTCCTTGGTTTGACCTCCCGTAGTGGTCCTTGCTTTTAATAAAGCGGAGCGGGGCCAATTTCTCGTACTTGCTCAGCGGTCAGCCCCCTTTCGAATTACGTTAGGGGGGGGTCTTTCGCTTTTGCCAGATCTAGAGAGATACTACGAGTCCTCCGTCCCAGATTCCATCGCCGCGGCCATCTGGTTCACCGGTACTACCAAAAAGTCTCATGCTTACGTTACTACTGTTACGGATGGTTTGATTATCTTGGACCCCGGTCGGTCGTGCTTCTGGTTTCCATTCCCATCATCATATTGATGATAAATCTCCTCGCGCTCTGCCATAAGAACTTGGAGTCCGTATCATGGTGAAGGTAAGGTAACGCTGTGATTCTTGCTCAAAAAACAGACCGAACGCGTTCGAGTTATTGGCTCGTCCAACCCGGCAGCATTCATGAGTCGCTCGTTCAACTGTCCCTCGGAGACACGGTCGAGAAGTACCATGCATGGTTGCCCCCCGTCCTTTCTTGCTCTCGGTCCCACCCAGCAAGATAAGGCTCAGCCAAAAAACGTGAGCGCCCCTGCGCGAGCCTTATTTATTTTCTTAGTAAAGTCAAGCTTTGGCTCCCTAAAGACTAAAGAAAGATATGGATAAAAAAAAGGGGGGACTTCTGCAACGGGCTATACCACCCAAACCAACTGAGGGAAGTCGCATCCGCCCCATCGCAAGCACCTACAATGTCATGATCACATTGGTTTACCCTTTTTTCTTTGGTAGTTCAACGGACGGTCGCCCCTCCAACAAGAAAAGGTATAAATATGGAAACTTCTCTGCCATTTGGATCGGAGAATTTATGGAGGAAATCGGCTTTTAAATTTCCAGAAACCACACGATTATATAGCCAAAGGGAATACGCCGCGCCTAAAATCATCCCAAGCGCTGCTAATGTGGCTACTAAGCTATTTCTTTGGAAAGCTCCTACTGAGATGGGAAATTCCCCGATAAAGCTGCTAGTACCAGGTGAACTCATATTGGCCAAAGTGGAAGAGAAGGAAATGGTAGAGAGATTCGGCATGGTGCTCACTAACCCTCCGTAATATCTAACAAGTCGAGTCTTATGTCGGTCATATAGAACACCAACACATAGAAAAAGGGCTGAAGGAACCAGTCCATGACTTAACATCGGTGGAATGCTACCTCCAATTCCCTGTATGTTCGATAGAGCCAAAGATTCCCCCCCACTGATCGGAGTACGCCGATTACCCCCCGAACCGTACAAGATAGTTACCGCCTATCATACGGCTTTCTAACTTCACTTTTTTTTCTGGTCGTTCCGCTCTGTCGATCGATGGTAGTATAAGAGATCTGATCTGTAACCCCCTACATTTTTTACATAAAGGTTCCTGCTTTCTACCCATAGTTAGCATGTATCTCCCCGGGTCATACTTTTGAGTATCACATCGTAGACCCCCACCCCAACTCTATCTTCCTTAGAAGTGAACCGGAAATAGTGCATAGGTACTTTTCAATGCTGCGGGGACGAGACGACGTGACATACTACGATCACGTACAGAAGTGCTGCCCTTCAGCTCGGCAATATGGAACCTCTCAACAGCTCCCGTTCCTTTATGAGGTCCTATCGGGATAGGTAGGCCCAGCCCAAGCCTTTCCCCTCCCCCCTGCTTAGCGTTCCACTTGTGATCCTGGATGCAGTGGAGGATTGAAAAAAAAGCGCCCGAATGTTCCCCCTCCCTCCATAAGACCCTCTTTCTCTTTCCCCCTCGAGAAAGAGAAAGAAGAGAAGAAAGGATTTATTATCTTCTTTCATGTGAACGGCCCTATCTTGTATCGAAAGGTTTTTCGTGCTATACACCACGTTGAGAAAGACCAGCCTCCGTAGTACCGTACCTTTTTTTTACCCCGAAAGGGAGGTCCTCCTTATGATGCTACGGACGGCTGTCCGAAGTGCAAGGGGTAAACTCGGACGAGGATAGGATTGCGCGCGCCGGGCCCTCCCTTCGGGTGTCATATTTTGGCCGAGTTTACCGTACCTCCGGCCCTTATGTTACGCGACCGTAATCTTTTTTTACGTTCCACCGCTGTTACGCCAGAAATAAAAGGTTCCACACGAGCTCCCGTTCTGCGGCGTGGTGGCAGGACCGATAGGAGATTGGCTCCGGGTGTAGATAGGGTAAAATCCGCAGGAGTCATGCAAATACATAGGCCCCTTCCCCTCTCTTTTAGATGAATGGGGTGGTTTTATAACGTTCCGATCTACGGTCCCTCGGAGCGAGGGGTTAGGCAGGTAGTATGGGCCCTCTGACTTCCAGCTATGTGTTGTGCGGCTCCCGCGAAGCGAATGAAGGGAAGCTCGAAGAGCTTACGCTTACTCTCAGCCTCTTTGATTGGTAGGCGGGCGGGCCCCCTACTTAAGATTCCATTCATAAGGGTCATTTTCTGTTGTCGTGACGCTTTGGTTAGGCCGACTACTAGACTACTAGAGGTTACTTCTAGCTTCTATAGGGGCCTTTCCACTTTGGTGTAGTTTTCGTTTGTATTGGTACTGAATGAACATATCAAACAAAGGCGAGCAGTATAAGCCCTTCTCCGGCCTGGGAAAAGCAGCGAACTCTAGAAGCTAGGGCGTTGTTCACCTTTGGACACGAACACTATTCCGTTCTCAGCGTAAACCCGCCTTAGAGATTGAACGGCAATAAGATAAGTCGACGTTCAATCTAAGACAGCGCTGATAGCTTGTAGTGAACAGCCCCCTTATTTACCATTTACCAACCGAAAGCAGCCTTTGGTACTTTACTTAAGTAGTTCAGGTTTGGAACCCTTGCAACTATGATAGAAAGCCGTTTGCTTGTTGCCAAACCCTTCGCCTTTCTTTTGTTTTGAATCAAAGTAGGTCGCGACTGTTGTATTTTTGTTTAGTAGGTCGGGGGAAGCTACCGCTTATACGACAGCTCTGCTTCCTCGTCTTGCTTCTGGCAAAGCTTCGACTTTGCTTGCTTCTCTCGCGCTTGCTTGCGCGAAGGCTTATAAAGTCCTTTTCGCTAGGTCCAAAAGCTTCCGTCAAAGCGAAAGATCTGATCCAACTGAAATCCCGCATATCCGCTGCGCTCAATATGCGGCTACGGCTAGGCGATCATATCGTGCCATAAAACTCTTTTTTATGTATAGAGAGATCCCCTAGATATACAGATAGAATAGATGTTCATGGATAGACAGACATTCCATTGATTCTTAGTTTTGGGGCTGAAAAAGCTCGTCGATCCAAATGAATCATTCTTGTGGTCTCTCTTCGCCCCCCGCCCCGAAACTGACCCACAGCACAGCGCCCATTCGCTTCGCGCGCGGGAAGGCAACGAAGTTCAGTTCATGAGACCGCGGCGGAGTGGAGCAGCCGCGACACGAAGTTCCTTACCTTAGCTGGATATCGCTGGTGCCACCTAAACGGTAAGTAGGCGACGGATGTGTGACGTTTGGAGTTGTCGTTCGTGCACCTGTCCCCAATGGAAGAATGAGTGATCCGTTCCCCTGCGGATCATGGCCTTACCACTCGGTCCCCGATGGCCAGCGGGGGATTCGGTATAGCAGCTTACGTTTTTTTGCGCTGCGCGTTCCCGCTGGACTGGACACGTGTTAGCTTTAGGAAGTATGGTTCCGAAAGTGACTTCGGTTCGCCAGTTCAGGCTCAACTCCTCGCTTTACGTTAGCGGACCTACACTACAGGTCGGGCCGGGGCTCTGCGCTCTTTCTTTCTGTGTGGGACGATGCCGGGGAGAGAAGGGAATGCGTCGAGGCGGCGAACAACAACAACACAACTACATTTTGGCTTTTCCCTCCATCCATGAGATGAGCCCAGTGCATTGGACCGATGGATAAGAGAACTGAGCTGGCCTAAAGCTTGGGCACTCTACGTACGATGTAGACTCCATCAGATACATATCGATTTCTTTCTGATGGATCAAGAATAGTTGTCTTATCAATAGATAGAAATAGGAGATTTCCCCTTATTCTTGATGGATTCCCTCTATTTCATAGATACTCTTTCGATCTATCAGAACGGATCAGGCTATCTATCAATCGATTTGAAAATAGCACGTTCATCTCGCTTTTCGTTCATTTCCGCCACGCCAACATAGCCACAATAATAAGAAGCAAGCAGGCGAAGCAGCTAGAAGCGCTCGCTTCTAGCCCTTGAATTCTTATTCACGAATGAATTGGGAAAGCCAACACAAAGATTCGATTCTGACTTCGTAGAGCCGGTGCTGCTGTTGCCTGCGCGTAGGGTGTCCCCCACCCCCGTCCCGGGGCGCTAAGGGGCTTTTGTTTTTGGAACAGACGGCAATGTTTTGCTGACGCCTTGAATCAAGTGTTGCGACATGCTATGTTTTCTCCCCCATTGCTAGTAGGTTGATGGGTCGCACGCCCGGCACACATGTTTTGGCCTTGTCTTGTGTGTCCATAACTAAAAATAGGTGACCTAACGGCCGCCGCCCGACTAAACATACCAATAGTCACCAGATTCATATGGGCTACTGAGGAGTAAGCAATGATCTTCTTAAGATCGATCTGTCTTGAAGTGGTCAAGGAAGTATATATTATAGCAATCGCGCTTGGAGTATAAATGAAAGGAGTGGAACAAAGTGTTGCTTCGGGAAACATGGGTATTGAAAATCTTAAAAACCCGTGGGTTCCCAATTTTGAAGGAATTCCTGCCAAGATGACGGATCCTGCCGTAGGTGCCTCTACATGAGCTTCGGGTAACCAAATATGAACAGGTACCATAGGCACTTTGACGGCGAAAGCGGCGAAAGAAGCAATCCATAGAAAGATTTGGCGCCGCTCACTAAATTCTGTGGTTAATGATATTTGTAAATCGGCGGTCCCTGTTTGGAAAAGAATCAACAGAATAGCTAATAGCATAAAAACAGATCCAAGTAAAGTATAAAGGAAAAACTGATATGCTGCCTTGATCTTTCTTTGTCTCGAACCCCATACCCCTATAATAATGGTAGAGTAAGGGGTGGCCCCAAAGCGGAATTTACCGGTGGTGGTTAGTCGAAGCTCCAGTAGGTAGCCACTCCCTTCTCAGGGAACCGTACGTGAGACTTCCGCATCATACGGCTCCGTCCCGAGCTTCCGTCGTCGGCCCTTGTCATTAGACCACTATCTATGCATGTATATTAAGCCTGGACTCTCGAATCTTTTGCTTCTCGGGTGGTGGCGAACAATGCAGCTTGCGTTGCGGGAGATGCCCGCCGGCCCGCTTCTCGCCCGAAAGAACCGCTCACTAGCTAGCCGGACTAGTGGGGGGCCCTATCTGGAGACAGACTGAAAACCATGCCTTTCGAACCGAACGCAACGCCCGTCTTCCAAATCCAAAACAAAAAAGGGCTCGTTGGGAAGAAAGATGGAGTGCGGCCTGTAGAGCACATGTAACGCACAGTCGGTTGCTCACGCAGTGGATCTCTCTCTAGATATCTAGAGAGAGAGATGTGAAAGTAATAGCCTTTTTTTTGATGGCCGCCCCCCGACTTACGGCTTTACGCTACTACTACTGTGATGTGAGCGGTTCCAATTGGTTTTTGTTTCCCAATTCTCCTGGCCGGAACTTGTATGCAGCACTTATACGAAGGTGCATGCATAAAGGTTTGGAACTCTTTTCTTATCTTAATCTTAAAGACAGGACCCTACCCTATTCTCGAACCCTCTACCGAGCTTAACCCTGCCCGCATTTCTTTTTTTGAAGGGGGGCAAAGAAATGTCTCCACCTGCTGCCAACAGTCTTTCTTCGGAATTCTACTGAACGGGTCGATCCTCCCCTCCCGTTTGTTTTAGCAACTTATCCTAAGGTCTCCTCACCAAGAGCTCCCCGGCGACGACAGAGGAAGCAACCCGCCTGCTGTGGCGGGGCAGCTTTTTTTTTCACAATAAGACCTGGACGATTATCCCTACCCTCGGTAGCTTACGAGTTTACGTCCATCCCTGGTTGGGTACAGTTTCCTTTCGATTTCTCCCTTGTAGCCGTTACCCGAATTCGCGCAAGTGTGTCCACACCCCCCAAACTGACTTGACGAGGAATCCATTCTCGCGAACAAACACAACCCCTACACACACCTAGGAGCACCCCTTCCTGCATATCCATACAAGACCCGAGTAGGCGGGTCGAGGTCCTACGAGGTACCCACTACTCGGAGTACCCTCCCCAAAAAAGATGTGTCTGTCAGGTTCGGTTCGTCTTAGTTGGGTTGGGCGGGTTCGACCAGAAATGCTATGCTTACGCACAAGACTACCCCTCTTCCCGAAAGCTTCGCGGGGACTACTTTACGACGGACGACCGCCCGTAGGGGGTTTACTGCACAAGGCCCCTGCAGAGGAAAAGCTTTATCCCAGCGAATAGAAGATGCTCAGCTCCGCACAACATAGGGATTAGCACGCTTTCGGGAAGAACATAGAATAGTAGAGGATCCAGCATGCGGAACACGGCGATCATTAGAAATTCACGAATTAGAGATGCTGTAATATACTCTTTCCCATAACTTCTCATACCAGACCAACCCACTAAAATACAAATAGGGATCAGAAATGTGGTCAATATCACGAAGAAAAAAGAGAGACCGTCTATACCCAAATTCAAATTGATGTTTTCATAAGGAAGCCATCGAAGGCTTTCCACAAATTGAGATTTGGCCGTAGAAGGATCGAATTGTATCCGAGGAACAGGGGAATACAAAAAAGTAATAAGAGAGGCACACAGACCAATCAATCGTATCGGTCGTATTCTTGAATTTGGAATGAAAAGAGGAATAATGCTTCCTAGCACGGGACACAGAATAGGACCACTTAGATCAGAATAGCATTCACAGAAATGTTCTAACATAGAGTAGAATCGAACATGGAAGAGATTAGTTGACAACAGTAAAAAGATGGGCGCCTAATTCCAATACAATAGGGGTCTATCAGTGCAAGTCAGCTGAACACCGTGATTGATGAGTGGGTAGGTGGGTTAGGTGCGCCTCTCGTCCAGTGGGAAGTATTGAGGCGAGTCTCCTCCCCCCTTCCTTTTTCTACTTTTCTTCTCTCCTTTTGCTTGTGCTTCTACCCGGGCTTTTCATTTTTATAGATTTCTAGAGACCCGAGGAAATTTTTATAAGATTAATTGCTCGATTTTGCATGCTCTGCTCCCAAAATGAAGAGAGACTTTCGAGGGCAGATCCGGGTTGGTCCGGAAAGTCATGGGAGAGGCGGGCTAAGTGAAAGAAAAAAAAGATAAATGGAGCTATGTCGACTTACGTACGTCTCGTTGACCAAACGATCAGGTATACCACGCCACGTATCATCCCCTCTTTCTATAGAGGAGAGATAAAGAAAAAGAAAAGATATAGCGATCGTGCCGTAAGACCTTGTTCCTTTCTACTTGACGTTATTTTCCTCGGTTTTTTTACATTACATAAGGCCTTTAGTTTAGGGCTTACTTAGCGCTTGCGCTAAGGATCTAATCAGAGTCAAACTTGGATTTGAAAAAAAACCTTTCCCTTATTAGCCGGAATACAAACAAGTGTACTCCTTGATCTTTAGTAAAGGCGGATTAAGCCAAAAAAAATCTTTTTTTTTCAAAAAGTCTCAACGTCCTCGTTGAGAGTCGCTCTGCGAGACGTCCAGTAGTCTCTGACTTGGTCTTAGAATCGTCAGTTTCAGCCCGTTCCCAGCTTGCCTCGCTCTCAGGTTGGCCCTTCTACTTGACTAAGTAGTATTCTACTCGTGCAGTAGGTGTATGGGCTAGCCCATGGTGCGGTCAGCTATGATATATATACTCTTTTTCTTTCTTAGTAAGTTAATCTACAACATCTGGTGGTGCCCTCGTGGGCTGGGCACGTTCCTCTCTGGGTCGGTCTGGTCTAATCGAAGTCAACTGACTCACATGGAATACGGGGTGAGTTTTAACCGAGCTGATCGCTTGAGTCTATAGGCTACCTCTCCTATCCGCTTCTCTACAAGGTCTACTTTCTTCTTCCTTCAGACCGGGCCAAGCCTTTAGTTTAAGTAGGTTTGGGCTAGGTCGTTGCGCTCCTGCCACGTCTTGGCAAAAAAGTAGGCTGATGGGCAAGCCTCCTCCTGCCGCAATGGTGTGGGGCGTCAGAGGCTGTTGCCCCGTGGCCAACTCGAAGGGGCTGAAGTTCGACGCAGAGCTTTTTGGTTGTTAATTTATAGCAGCACTGAGCTACATCCAACAGCTCCAGTCCTTCTGGTTGGTTTGCACTAAAGTGCCTTAAGTAGCCCTCGAGGAGTCCGTTTATCTCCGTCTGAGCTTTCAAAGATATACCGACCGTAGGTATCTTACTTACCATCAGATACCGACAGTCGTCTTCTAACATTACCGATCTTTAAATATCGGGTTTTCATCATCAGAAACAACCCGATTTCCGAGACCTCTTGCATTGCATTACCATAACGAAAAAAAAGAGAGAAATGGCTCTTGTGACTCGGAATGAACCTTTCTCGGTGGAAGAAAGGAATAGCGATGGATTCCTATGAAGCATTCAGGAACAAGAAGATTCAATCGGACGACGAATTCTTACGTGGTCCAAGGAAATCAATAAAAGGTCCGCTTCCACGATTTCATCTATATCGAATCTGAATATCAGAATAGCTTATATAGTCATGATTCAATTCAGGTCCACTGACTTTTGATTGATTTCTCTTCGGATCTGATTGGAACATTGGAGAAGTAGGAAGACTTTGGCGGGCGATTCATAATGGGTATCTAGAATATCTATGTCCTAGGACATAAAATATGAATAATGAAGAGAAATGAAATATATATCTAATATAAGAATTTTTAGGCTTTATACCTTATTTCTTTTCCTGGGATTGTAGTTCAATCGGTCAGAGCACCGCCCTGTCAAGGCGGAAGCTGCGGGTTCGAGCCCCGTCAGTCCCGACCTAGGATCCGATGAATCGATCAATTCATCTCTGTAGGGGGGCTTAGGATCTAATTCCCAGCAGGAGGATCCTTCTTTCGTTTCGCATTTCTCATCGGACAAATCAAGGAATCAAAATGACAATAACTAGTACCGATTGATGGAGGAGAGACATATGTAGGTTGGTACAATCGGGGGTATCACCATATTAAGCATATTAAGTAAGGATTCAAAGAGATACCGTACAGGTCTGGCTTTTTTCGATTGTTCCTGGCCCATCGAATAGAGTAGCAATTTCTTTCCCGGGAGCACATAACATTTTCTTTTTTTTTACGATACGCAATTAACTTAACATAGTTACCCCCACAGAGTACTTTTCAGATTCAACCTACCCTTTCTTTCTAGCTCCTATTTTTTTTCTTCGCTACACCTATTCTTTCTTCTTCCAATCAATTCGAAAAAATCCAACGTCAACTGCTCTACTCTAATTCATAGGTTTTTTTATTGTATTGATCCCGGGATCTATCGAAACAATTGTATGGGCATATAAAAAAAAAAGCAACCAAGTCATCCCTTAGCACAAGCACTAAGTAAGCAAGCTACCTTTTTTTTCTACTTTTTTTCTATAAGAAAAAATCACCCATCAAATATTGAATGACTGAGCACTCAAATCCTATCGCGAGTCTTGATACATAGTATCTTAAGTCCTTTCCACAACTCCTAATTTGATTCTCCATCGGCCCATCCAATCTAATTCACGACTCAGTCAGTAGACACTACACTAGTAGGGTAGTAAGTTATGTAATTAGGAATTTGAAAACCAAAAAGCCCTTCTTGGATCCTAGGAGCAAGGATTTACAGTCCTTTAGAACAACCTTTTGATCCCAAGATTTCCGGCCCCTTACTTTCGTATTTTTGAATCTCACAATTGAATCTTACTACCCAAGTCGATCCTATTGGCAACGGGCAAACGACGCTTACGCGGGATCTCGGTGCCCTTCTCTTGCTCTTGAAAGAATAGAAGTTGAGTTCGAGTTGTTATCATGCCGGATCAGAAAAGTCAAAAGCCATACTAAGAGCCAGCGGACCTGCTCACGGGAGTCAGGCCTGTTCTGTAGTGGGCAGACGTAGCAGGGCCATCAGAATATAGGAAAAAGAGCCGCTGGAGAAAACCAATTACGCCGGGTTCTCAATTCCATGGAGTATGTAGTGAGTTTGAATTGACCCGGTTAGCTAGAAGGTTCCTTTCGCTACCGTCCTAAGGTTAAACCAACCGTTGGTTTGCTTTAACAAGATTTCACTGAAGTGAACCCGACGCGAAGTTGGTGAAACCTGAGCGTAGCTAATGAAAGGGACTTAGATTAGAACCGACTATAAGCCCTGAGAGCCAGCAAGCAAACCCCCTGACTCTCTCTCTCTAAAAAGCCTGCGTAGTCAACTCCTTGTTTGTTTTCTTTCTGATAGCTGCCTAGTTAGTTTTTCCAGTTTTCAAGTCAAGCGAGAAAGCAAGTGGAATAAGACTTTCCTTTTTTCGGCCATTTCTCAGCAATAGCTACCTGAATGGAAGCAAGCAACCTTCGGGGAGAAGAAGAAGAGTGGTCGAAGACTACGAGTCGAAGCTAAGACCAATCTAAGCCAATTTCCCTCAGCTGGAAACTAACTATCTAGATAGCTTCTTAGCGCTTAGCTACTTTATTTATTTATCCTTCTGCGCCGCTAGCGCTACTACTCCTAGTGATAGGAATAACCTACTCTTTTTCGCGAGAAGGCCCATCTCGGACCGGTGACGTATTCTAATGATCTGGATCTCTGGCTTATCTCTTACTTGATACTTGACGGATTCGATTTCGGCTAGTGGGATTTAAGTGACGATAATCAGGGAAAAGGCTTGATTGGCTCTGATCGATACCATCTAAAAGTGCTTGCTTCATCCATTCGTGACATTACTTGTTATTCTTACTAAGTTTCGCCTCTAGTGACTCTTGGAATCATGCGCATGGCTCCATGTCGGCCTTAATTTGGCGTCGGTGTAACGACCGGTGCAAGTAACAAATACTACCTACGAGTCTCATTCTCTCGCATTCGTTCTTACCTGTCTTCTATTCTATTGATCCAGTTTAGGCAGCTTTCAGTCTCTATAAACTTGATGGAATATCTCTTTCTTACACAAGATACGAAGTCATCAATCAATGGCATGAAGGAGTTAAATCAGGAACAGAAAGACTTTCAAAGCAAAGGCATGAAGGCAGGATAAATACCTTTACTAATGTGCAATCAGCTAGGTAATACAGTGAGTTAAATTTCCTGTGCTAGCCATAAGTAGCAATGCGGAAGAGAAAGACTAATTGAATTCTATTGCGCTCTAGAGGAGATAGAGAATTCAATTAGTTAACTTTCCCGAAAGGCAATCAAGGAAAGAAGTATTGGTAAGAGTTATGTTATACTATTCAATGGTACGAAGTCACTCGACTCATATCGAGAAAGTCAAATACGATGACAGACAAAACAAGGGAAGCTGAGAAGGGATGCCCTCCGCCGATGGTAGACAAAGTGAAAAGCAGAATTGCAGTTCAAGAGAAGTTCAAAGAATTTCTTTACCGAAAGAAGGGAATTGCTTTCCTCTTTCCCGGCTTGCTTTCTTGGCCCGGACAATTTCTCTTTACTTGGCTCAGTCTCTTCGAACCTCTACCTAGAGCATCTTCGAATCTTGTTGAATTGGTCTACCCCATTACCTTATTGTTTAGTTAGAACCGGAATCCCTATACCTAAAGCTACTGATTCAGATTCTGTTATTAAACCTGAGCCTTCTGAAGAGTCCATGTACCTTTAGCCGGTGGAGCTGGTTCTAACCTCTTCTTTCGCTTACTGCTTTAGGAATATCAAGATTAGTCCACTACTAGAGAAAGAGCCCTTGTCTTTGGCGCCTAGTCTTCAAGTTCTTCTTCAATGTCAATTGTAACTAACTTACTCCAATGCCACCTCGTTCCTATCTGATTTTGACAATACCGGAACATCCTCTGCGCCGTGCCCTGGATATGCCATTTCCGCCTAACCCGAATCTCTTGACTGAGCTGCATTCTTTCCTAACTTTACTTTCTTGTGATGAAAGAATTTCCGAGGTATGCCCTTCTATCCCGTCTTAGCTTAGTCAGTAAAGCTAATCCCCAAAGCCTAAGAAAGACTCCTTTTCCAGCTACTCTGGTTCAGTCTTTCCGGCGTCGAGTAAGTACCGGAATCACTTCTATAAAAGAAGTAGGATTCGAACCTACCTTTATTCAGATAAACTGATCGCTCTACCAACTAGCCTTCCGGGTGGGCTTAAGACACTGATTTGCTAGATCTATATACAACCTTCTTGTATCATGGGTTTGAATCCCATAAGAGCTACATAACCATGTAGCGTTGGGCTTAACCGAGACCAGACATCTGCTTTTACGGTTTTGTTCGTCGTGACGAAGTGACTGCCTCACACCACTCTTAAGAATTGGCACCGCACCCTAACCCTCTGGTCACTTCACTTGGCTTTCATGCCTGACTTGTTGTTATTTATACCCCGGTTTCTAACGGTTCACTTCGCTAGCTGCGGTCCCCTACTTCGGTGACCCTTTCCTTGCGGCTTGGCTTGCTTGCTCGCTAATCATTGGCTTTAGACAGCGATTTCTTTGATGTCTGTAGGATGAGAGTTATTGCTTCATCCGTAGTTCTGCTGATTTAGGAGTAGGTCTTGGCTCTGAAGGCTTTTCTTCTCGATGCTTTGTCCTCTAGTCCCGCTTATTCTAAGTCTATCTAAGTCTATGGTAGAGCTAGAGCCCGGGAAGGTTCTCCATGACAGACGAGAAAGGTTTTTTGGTCCCTTAGTAGTAATAGTAGTTACTCCCAGCCCCTTTCCTTTACAGAAGAACAAAAAAGTTTATTAGTTGCATCCGAGGTTCAAAGCCCTGCTCATAGAAGGGATGGAGACAGCTACTTTTAGAATGAGAGAGGCATGGACCAATGGTGTCAAAAAAAAAGGCATTTATTTTGTCCAATCCAATCACAGCTTATTCCGCCTACACCTTCTTTGCCGAAAGCCCTTGTCTGTGGCTATCTTCTACATTCTCTGCCATCTTCCGTCATCCCCTTGATCGACTGTCCCTAAAGCAAAGAGCCAATGCCAGCGACTCTTCTAAGCCATAAAGCTATGGGCTAAGCGGGTGTCGAACTCATACCTTGCTCCGTTCCTGGGATTGGCTAATGCCTTTATCTTTCCTAGAGGATATCCCGGTTCGTGCCACTTTCACGGCGGGATTTTTTTCCATTTTCTTCGCATTCTATTTCGATAAAGGGCTAGGCTAAACCTAAGGATTTCAAACCTTACCTTAGGCTTACGACTGCTTCGAGAGCATCTAGAGCAGGCCATTCCCCTATCTGTTAATTTCTGATTCCACTCGATCAGTCACCTGAGAAAAATCACACTATTGATAAATAGTAAGTTAGCAACTCATGAATGGAATAAGAGAATAAAGACGAGCTGGATTGACTTACGGAAAAGCTTGGAAACGAAGTCACTTATCAATCGATAACTATATGCGTTACACAACTTCGATTTTCAACAATGGAATAAAAACCTTAAAATTATAAGTCGAGAGACAAAGAATTTCGAATTGAATGAATTCGTATTCGTTACTGTCTAATTTATGTTATTTGTCGAGATTGGTCTGTAAGAACCATCGAGTCTTCGTCTCACTCGTATCAAATCCTAGCTACTCTAATGCTCGTGCAATTTAGCTTCTAAACCTCATGAACTCAAACTCATTAGTTCGCTCTGGATCTTCTCAATTCATCTTTCAGCTTCATTGCTCTAAAAGCAAGCCTTGAATGAATTTCGAAATTGCTTAACTTAATGGGAGAGAACACCGGGCTTGGTTCCGTACTCCCTCAATCCAAGAAGGAACTCCACAAGCAAGGAACCATTACTTTCCGAGCATATTAGCGAAAAGGCTCATACAGAGGCAAGGAGGCCAAAAGCTTTCTTTATTTGTTAGCTTCCCGAAGAGAGGAGATGCGTCTTCGAATCAACCCTTGAACCTAACCCTCGGAAGGATGGTCTTGGCTGTCCTTTGGCTTATTCCCCGATCGGAATGGACAACTGGTGACCTCGGGTGAGGGGCACGAAGGTAATCAGTCTTGCTTTCCAGTCTCACCCAAGAGTCCCCGAAAGGGCCACTAGTAAGACTCTATCTTATCTTCGATTACTATACTATTTTCTTAATTGATGTATGTAGTTTCATATCATAGAAGAATTACGGGAATGGAATTCAGGCTGAAAAGCGCGAGACACAGAGTAAGGGGTTTACAGAAAGTGGAATGTGGAATGGATAAAGAGAAGAAGAGGTCGACTAGGGCGCCAACTAAGGGCCAAAGAGACAAAGAACCACCAGCGGCTCCACCGAGTTTCCCCGGTAGCCTACCAGTGAGAACTACTAGGCGGGAAGGGATCTAGTCGAATTCAAGCAAAAGAATACGTCGAACCCATGCATGCTACAAGAAAGCTTGTATTTCCGTCTGGTCCAATAGATGTAACTGGCACCTTTCAGGTCGAGTCTGAAGCCATCTCTAATGCCGGACGCTTCCTCTTTTTTTTGTGCTATTCCTCATCTTGAAATCCAAGCCTCACCTGTCCCATGTTGGGGATCCTATTCTGCTTGTGGATATCTAATGCTAGAAGGCTTAATCCTTAATAGCCATAGAGTGGCTTACCCTTAAAGACATCCATGCAAACCCCTGAAAGTCTGTCTTCTTTTAATGAATGCCCTAGGCCTTCTTCACTTGCACAACCCTCCCTAACAGCCTATGAATGTGTAGTGGAATCCCGCAATGCGTCACCGAATTTGATGGCAGGCACAATTCTGGCTAGTTCTCCGCACTACTTTTCTGCAGTTGAAGACTATCATGCCTGTTTAATGAAAAACTGGCTGGCTCTGGCTACCTTGCGGAGCAAACAAAATCTCCCCCAATCACACTGCCTGTATGAACAAACAAACTTTGTACAACCAGCTTACGTGGAAAAGATTCGATATTCTTTCTATGCCAATAGACTCGTGACATCCATGTACTGAGTCGTCAAATGAGCCACGTTAAGAAAGCCCAAGCTTATACGCATTGGCTGGCCCACAGGGTGCCCCAATAGGGCCCGAATGAAAGACCCAAGCCTACATGAACCATCAAAGAAAGTCCTACCACACTAGATAGCTTAGAAATTTCCCATGGGAAAACTCTGTCTTATGTGACTGCGTGTGCTTGTTAGATTGCTTGGGGTTCTATGTTGGGCCCACTGTCACCTTAGGAAAATGGACTTATCGGCTGTCTTGAACTAGAAGTAGAACAGCTAACTCGGACTCAGGGGGCACTTCTGACTTGTTAGCTGCAGGTACGAACGTAGAGAGTTTGTTAGGTCCCATCCGGTCTACAAAAAAAGAACTCGAACTACTAGACAGACTAAGAGGGAATAGACGGGAAGCAAGCATGGAAGCACTCAAGCTAAAGCAAATGCACCTTACAACACTTCGAAAGCGAATCTAATGCAAGGTTAAGGTACCTCACTAAAGGGGCTAGGGAAATTATCCTAGACAGAAGATAACCTCGATCGGACCTTAGTCTGGATTCGAAAACAAAGAAGAAACAGCTTTGACATTGGCAAGTCACACATTTTCTCCCTCTGAGTCCCTGTCCCCGAGTCTCAAAGAAAGAAAAAAGAGATGTACGATTCGATGGGGATAGAAAAGGAAACCCGTAACCACGCTTTCACTTACATTAAAAATTTCAACAACTAACGGAAGAGGGAATGCACCTTTACCATAGGGCAATGGAAAGAATCCGCGTAAAACAAAGCGGTGGCCTATGCCCAAAAAAAGAGGGAGAGAGATCTCTCGTCAGGTCTTGGGTAGTTTGCCGGAGGTGTGAAAGGTGGGCTTCACCTTTTTCTGTAGCCTTATAAATAAGGCGAGGCCACCCTATCAGGTATGGGGTGGAGGAGGAGAGCGTGTATGTGGGCTTCTTATACTGGATTACTTTACTGACATTCAAAACCGGTAGAGGATTTGGAAGGTTACTAATCTTTCTTTCGAGTGCGGCTCTATGCAAAGGTTATTCATCTTTCCCTAGGGTGCTTAGGAATTAGAGATTCTTATGCCCTGCCTACGTCTATTCATGCTTGGTCTTCTGAGAGTTAGGATGAAATGCGATCCATTCAAAGTCTGAGTTTGTACAAAATTCCTTCCTCACCAAGTAGTCTCGTTGGTCTTCAAAAGAAGACAGTCGAGCTAGGGGCGGCGCTTCTTCCGGGAACGCTATTTCCCGGCCTGGGACAGTTGGTTGATTGGATAAGAGGGGAGATCCGCGAAGGGAGTATAAAATCAGAAAGAAAGTAATAGGAAAAAATAGGGCTCAATCTGAAGATGGACGGTCTTTAGGCACTCGTCCCTTTATATTATAGGGGTGGGTTCAAATCATTCTATATGAGGAGCCAGTTGAGATTGAGATATAAAAAAGTGGAGTCTTTCACTTAGAGAGTATCCTCGGCTATAGGTCTTCCGGTCCGGCTTCCTAAACCACTTGGTCCCGTTCTATGCGCATCTCGGATTCAACCTGCACATATCACTCTACTTTCTTTCTGGGAGAGCCAATAGAGAACTCAAGGGTATCAACTTTTGACTCGACTCGTTGAAAGAGTAAAAGCTCCTGACTAGCTTTAGAGCACACGGCAATTGGTACTACTTCGCTATTGGTCACCGCATTGAAAGCGATCTTTATACGTTAGGTAAGTTAGCGGCGTAATAAGCCGGCCTTTGAAGAAAGAAAGACCGTTCCATCTTGTTCGAAAGCGGTCCACTCCGGAAGTAGTGGTGGCAAATCTTTTGGATGGACTTAAAAAATAAAACTCTTTCTTTTCATGGAAACGAAAGAATATGAAATGAAGAATGACAGGGCTAGGTAAAAGGTGCATTAGAGCAAGTCACTTATTATCCCCACCCAAAGGAGGTAAGGAACTGGGACGGAATGCGAGCCAGAGGGCACCTAGATTAACCCTGTCAAGCAAACTGGAGGGTTCGCCTCCCCTTGGAACGGCCCTTTCGAAACAGCATTCTAGCAACTTCGTTTTCATCCAGCGTTCTCACCAACCAGTGAGCCGTCACAGAGTCTCCCGCTAACTCATGCCAAACCCTTATGAAGGTATCCGACTTTTTCCAATTCAGCCTTTGTGACTTCATCAGTCTACCAATAGCAGCATGCCAGTACTTTGCCCTAACTACGAAGCTTGAGTCCTGTCTTCGCCCGTGAACGCAACAGGACGCGGTCGTCTAACTCTACTTCCGCAGCGAGTCTCATTGCAGCTCTCTCCTGCAGTAGTGATGACGGTTCGCCACACCAGACATCACATCCCCTTGAAGTGAAGTTCCACTTCAATTGCCACAAGAGAGCATCATGGCATTTCTTCCGGTGGTAACAGCACTCTAGCCCGGTCTACCACGCTAAGTGTCCCAATGACACATCGACCTCTACCGTATCGCATTCTTGCACATGCATAGGTAATAGTGAGATCCTGGGCACCATCCTTTTCAGCCCTTTCCTTTGTCTCACAATGCCCTCTTGGCAACGTAAGCCATCAGTCGTCTGCACAATGCACGACGGACCATAGCCAACTTCCCAATCTGCGTCTTTCAAGCAGCCATCGAAGCCCAAAGCCTATGGGTCATGAAAGACCATGCCGACTGACTATGTGCCGAGAGCTCCTCCCCCGAACCCCTTCTGTCCTCCTTCGTCTTGTGCGCCAGCTACGTCCTCTACTGAATTAGGATATTTCCTTTCTACGTCCCAAAGAATGGCTTTTTTGGCATGCGTAAAGACCAAGCTACGGATGAGCGACTAGCGCGAAAGCGCATCCCTTTTCTTGCTTTAGCTTATATTTTTGCATGCTAATAAACTGACCTAGAAGCTTCTTTTAACACGCCCTTTGACTAAGGAAAAACGGGCATACTAACGAACTATCTCCATATAGGCCTACCACTTGTCTTTGCTTGCTTACTTCTAAAGCAAACCAGACTGAAGAGAGTAGAGAAAGACTTTTTTATTACGTTATCCAGAATGCGATGCCCCAAGGCAAGAAAGTAGCAATCGGCTTTCAATCCTATGATTTTACTCGAATAGCTAATGTCAGATCTTCCATATGGTTCTGTAAATAAATAAACTCTGTCATGGTAAACCCAATACCTTGTCTTTTCAGCTTTGAATCCAACAACAACCTTATAACATCATCGTGATACTGACCAACATTAGAACCCTAAGTGAAAGACTTAGCAATCCCCGACAGCTGACTGTAGAAATTGTTCCAGAACTGCTCAGCAGAAGTTTTTACACTTACTCATGTAAATGTAAAAACTTCTGCCCCCTAAAAATGCAATTCCAACTCGGCCAGAGAATCAAAGGGCAGATGGTATGTCTTTCTATCCATCCTGATTGTTGGATTGAAATTCAAATCCGACTTTATGCGAGCAAGGTTCAAAACAATAGAATCCGTCCTTCTATCAATCGAGAAAAAACATTAATCCAAAAGATTTCTTAATTACTACTACATAAAACACTACATTACATAAACAACCACATATGACTTTATTAGAGAACTAGAGCTTTAAAAGCATTCTGTTATGCTAACTACATTAATTAATTTCGAAACAGAAATAAGTCAAAGGATAGGCCTTAACAAGTAGAAAGAAGATAAAGGAACTACTTTTTTTCTAGTCTTCCCTGCCTGTCACCGAGTGTGACAGCCGGGACACAGCCTCCGAAATGAGTTCGAGCTGCTCCTTCCGCAGCACTTCCAGCCTTAGCTAACAGCAGAGGTATTCTCTTTGCACTTGCTCCAGACTATCTTGCTTGGATCACCGCTACCTCACTCCCTATCCGATTCTTCTCCTCAGGATATTCTATCGGCTTATTCTCCGACAATAGATATTCGGAGTATCCCCTATGAGTGGATATTAGTTACAAAGGAACTAGTCTTAGGACACTTGAAGAGGCAGAATAACAAGCAGAAGCAGGCAAAAGGCTCAAAGCCAGGCTTTAGGAAAGATTCACTACGTATCACTATGAATATTCAGTATGTATTTTAAGTTCCACTAATCATTTGCGGGAAATGGGTGCTACTCAGATGCTTCGCTGACATAATATTCATTTGTCTAAAACGAACCGCTACTCGAATCCTAAATGGCGGGAAGGGATCGAAGAAGAAGTTCCATTTCCTTTTCATCTCATTAGATCCTATTCCCAACATCGAGTTGTAGTTGCTATCCTTGTATCCGTCTTCTTCCCAGTTGGAGTACTTTCATTCCGGAATACTAGTTCCTTGGGCTTGGGGATCTAGTCCCAGTCCCACTTCCAGCCTGTTCTCTTCTCTTTCCAGGAGATTGAGTTGGAGTTTCATTCGCCAGTTAGAGGAGCTAATTGAAGACTCACATGGATGAGGCTATACCTATAAACTATCTAATATGGGAGACGGAACCAGTTGAAATACTTGTTTACTCCCTTAAGGGATAATTCCAGTAGTACCGATCATTCTGTGAACTCCTTTCCTTCTCTCTGTTGGTGTCGTGGATACAGTCTATGAGATTCCAGTTCTTTGTCCAGTCCCGTATTTGAAGGTTGAATTTGCTTGAGTAGTTTGTGTAATGAAGGGAGGGACTAATGAGGTTGGAGAAGCATTCCCGATCGTATCAGGCCTAAGACTTCAAAAGCCTATCCGCCCACCTTTGCCTTCCCCTTTCCTTTGTTTTGGCACTTCTCTATGAACAGCGTAGTCCCCCACTCAACTAACCTAACTAAGAGCACTCTCCCTTCCTTCATTACCGGTGACAAGAAGTTCACAGCTCAACCGAGGAGGAGGCCATCTCAGTGATGATTTGATCTCCTTTTCTGACCTATGCTTGGATGTCATCATCTTACCTTGGGTACACGACCATTAGTTGCCTCTGTGTAGTCTGTACGTAACTCTTCATCACAGTGAGTGCTTTCCGTCTCTTACTTAGAACGGTGTTATTTATTGGCTTTCTCCCTCTAGGTGAAGTAAGACTGCTTTTCATTTTTCAAATCATTCAATCAACCGACCTTGCTTAATTCTCCAATCTTATTTAAGTCAATATAGAACTAAAAGAATGGGCTTCTTCTTTGCTCTCATTCTTTTCTCAAACAAAGGACTTCGCTGACTGGTCGCACTCATGCTAGTTTAGTTCCTCCCTTGATCGCCCGTCTGTAATCTGTAATAGGGAGACCTTGGGAAGGCATCACTTATGCTAGAAGGCTTCACTGCCCTCCTTACTAGCAGCCCAGATCTGTTTTGTGCTCGGCTTGATGCCATCTCAGATGTCCATTCAAGTAGCCTGCCAACCCCTCTCCTTTTAGAATAGAAATGCAACTACGTTCCTTTAGCGGTTAAGTAGGATTTATATAGAAGGGATAGGTTTTAGTCCTGGTTCAAGGTGTGAAGAGAGAGGCTGTCCCAAAAGGACAGGTACAAGACGAAGTGGCAGAAAGATAGAAGTATTGCACCCTTCAATGCCTTTTCATGCTGATTGAGTAGAAGAAGTCAGATAGAAGGACTAGTCCCTTAGGGAATGATCTTATCTGGCTTTAGACTCCTTTCAACGACACAAGAGACAAGGTTATGAAAGAGTTTGCCTAAGAAGCTTAAGGGCCCTTGCCGCAACACAGCGCTAAAACTTTCGACTCACCGGCGGCTGGCTTCGTCTTCACTTTCAAGCTGGAACAGAACGTAAGTTGACAACCTTTAGCTTCTACTACAACAACAATAGACCTATCCTTCCTACTTAACTGCTTAACGGCAGCTAGTGTGACACTCGAATCCAATCTTCTAAGGAGTAAGTAAAATACCCTTCTTCGCTTCACTAAACAAGATTCAATCCCGGGACAGACTCCGTGCATCCTTTAAAGAAGAATCAATAACAGCCGAAGAATCAACTACGAGACTGGTCTACGATCAGTAGATCGGGTACAACTTGACCTTACCCGCTTCCGATTTGGTTGGTTTTCAGTCTACCGTGTACGGTAGATAAAGGAATGCATGTTCACCCGGGCATTGAGTCACAGGGCCCTATGCCTTATCTTCCTTAGTGATCTTTCTATCCAGGTTGCTTGCTCTGGGTGCAGCTATCACGCTTAGGCTGGTTGGAAGCATTCCTCGTCGATGAAGCCGGCATTGCCCTTTCCGCCGCTAACCTGTGAAATGGAGCTTTTTCACGCCGGTTCTTTCTGGATATCAAGGAGGTGACGATCTTTCTTTGCATCACAATGAGTAGGCCGGGACAAAGCAAGAGGAAGTCGTTCACTCTAGGAGTCGTTTGGGCAAATCCAAGATGGAAAGGGCGGGGGCACACTAGTTTTCACATTAAGACTTTGAATCATGCCTGGTCTTCCTTGATCCATGATGCCTAAGGTGCCTAAGTATGGCGTAGGGACGGCTTTGGTTTGGTATCCAAGAACTCTATCCCTAAGACGACCTTGAAATCGTCTAGGGGCGCCACAGCCTGCCTATTTGTGGCTCCATCTGGAAAACTGGAGCTTATATGGGTGCTTCAGGCAAACTAAGTCAACTGAAACTCCAACCGGCGTAAGAAGAAATCGCAATAAAGCGTTTATTCATTTTTTTCTATACTCGCTACGTAAACTCCACTACTTGCATTTAGTCTCGTATATATTCAACCCACTTGGAAGGCTATACCTTCTGATAGAGGGAAAGCGCGAAAGGATAAGAAAGGGATCGATCTTTCTCAATATAAAAAGTGAAATAGAGTGGTTCCTTGCCTATGAACTGCATTTTGTATCTAACGATATAGATGCAGATCCTATAGGTTTCGGTTACCCTCTCTGGTCACCTTTCATTCGATATGCCCTAGACCCAGGAAAGAGAGATATCTCTCTTTGGTCAATGAGGGATTCTTACCCTCTTTGCCAATCCCAGGTCGAAGAAAAGAGGGTATACGGAATCCCTAGCTTTGGCTCTCCCGGGAGACTAGCCCAGTCCACCGATTCAGGTGCTGGTAAACGTCGGATATTTGCCATTGGCAACTACGTCAACCAACGGTTGCTAAAGCCTCTTCATGATTGGTTAATGAAAGCTTTATAAACTTTGCCCATGGATGGGACTGATAATCAAGTCTCACCCTTGGACCTTTTGGTTGGAGCGGAACATGTCTCATCTTATGATTTAAAATCTGCCACAGATGGGTGGCCGATTAATCTACAAGGAGACATTTTGGCCTTCTTATTTGGATCAGAAGTGGAAGGTTTCGTAACCTCCATGCTTTCTTTATCCTGATTTGAAGTGCCATTCCGCAGGGCCCCTCACCGTAAAGGTGGTCGGGGTGATCCTGTAGAATATCCGTTCGCTCGTGGTAGACCCGTTGTCTCTTTTGAGACAGGGCAGCCATTGGGTTATCTGTCGTCTTGGCCTCTCTTCACACTGAGTCACCATTTAGTGCTTCAGTCTTGTGCAGAGAAGGTGTATCCGGGCAGATATTTTGACAGGTACGCTATCCTAGGCGATGACATATGTATCGCTGATAGGAAGGTTGCGTCCGTATATCATCAGGTCGTGACAGATCTTGGTGTAGATCTTTCTATACCTAAGTCTCTTGTCTCCGATTCTGGTGGTGCTGAATTTTCAAAGCGTTTTAGGTGTCATAATTTGAGTGTGGATTTCTTAAGATGGAAAGCCTGCCGAAGACTTCTAGGCAAGGAAAGAGAGGAAGGTGAGTAACTAGGGCTTACGCGGAAACTAAAATCGTAGATCGTTTGGCTGGATCAATTATTCGTTTTATGAACGCTTTAGTTTAGTGTCACCATACTTCAAGCATCGAAAAGTAGGTTTTTCGGCATTCAAATAAGCCAATTAATCGACCTTGAATGTGACGTAGATAGGGTTGAGATTCATTCATAGGCTGCCCAAAGATCAGCCTTCAAGAGCCCTCCTTTTTAGGACATCTGAGGAGTAAGGCCCTCGCGCAGGCGGGAACTTGTCTTTAACGGGATTTTTGATTTTCCTGCAAACAAAAGAAAGATAGAAAGACCAGTGACAGCTACGGCTAATGCTATTGTTACCTCCTCCTTTTCGGATAGCAATGATATAATATGCCTTCTGTTTTCAAGGTTGTTATCACTTACTTGCTAGAGTAAGGAAGACATCGCACTTTTTTAACCTTACCTTACCAAAGTAAAGTATCAAGCTGTCTTTGCTTTGCCAGCGGATTCCAATTCTGCTGTGCCCAAACCATTCTTGGCTTTACAACTGCAGCGCCTACGGTTGTTGATGAGCTTTCTTCCATTTATATGGTAATGCGGTGATTACAGAATTCCGTTGCACTAATGTGGATCATAAGCAAGAAAGAGAATTGCTGAGACTCCCAGGTGCGTATCTGGTCAACAACCTACAGGAATAGCTGGATGTTCTATTTCGAAATCCAGAAATGAAATGACTGGTGGTACCTGTAAAGTTACTAAATGTATCGTCTTTGGATTATTCTTTTTGTCCGAAAGTCTTCTTCGTCTTCTGCTGGAACTATTTTCTCTAAAGGTAGTGAAGTGAGCCGAGGACATGAAATGAAAGAGATTAAGAAGGGAAGGCGGAAGCTAAGGCATTAGGATAGGAATGACAAGGATAAGAACTAGACAGCTTCACTCCTGGCTTTTCAACTGAAAGGAGGTGGAAGCTCTACTAAGAAGGAGATGGAAAGGAGGGCACTTAGCTCGGCGTTAGGTAGTTAGGAGCGAAGGTAGTACGAGGCAGAGCAAAGACTAAGATAGGATGGAACCATCAATACGTCAAGGAGAGAGTTTCACTCTTGCCAGGTGGGTCACTTTGACTTCGGGAATCAGATTGATAGCTTTTCTAATGGGGCGAGGCTAACGGTTCCGATAGAAAGCGATGCCTACTAGACTGGCTCGAATCCGCCTTTAAATAGTCTCATAGCTTCTGCTAGGTGAAGAAGGAGACTATTTAAAGGCTGATCCGATCCAATCGAGAACTTATCCCAATCAACGAGGATGACGCTTCTCGGCAATATGCCACCGATGACTACCACTGCAGGAGCAAGTCTGAGTGAAAGAACGAGTTTAATACTTTCTTAGCTTAGAGAGGGAGGCTACTGAAGCTAGTTGGGTTTAGGTCTGATATTTGCTTGCCTGAATCTATCAACAGGGCTTTCATAGGGAGGTTTTCATTTCTGTCTGATCATGTTGACTTCATCTCCCCTTACCACTTACAACATAGGCCGGGGCGTGTGATCAACTGAGAGGGATCGAAACTTCTCCTGCCTATGCCTTTGTCGAGGGTCCTGCATGACTACTACTGCGGGAGGGGATTCTGAATGAGATTTGGCTGGCTCGGCTTGGAACTTGAGAAGGTTCACGGAGATCCTGTATCTTATGCTTCAAGGCAAAACATCTATCTGTCCAATGTCCTGGGCTACTCGAATGAATCCTCCGTCCACGAGGGGTCAGGAAGAAAGAAGAAGGAGTAAGCAGCAACTGATAGAGTATAGGCAATTTATCTTATCCAGTAAAGGAAGCTAGCGGGGCAAAGAGTAGCATTCCGGTCTCTCTTGAAAGCGTGAGAAGCAGGTGTTCAAGGAACGAATATCTATAAAGTACAAGTGCACATTGCCCTGCCAATCTTTCTTTGCATCACAATGAGTAGGCCGCCTGATTTCAAAGGAAGAGAGGGCTTTTTGCTTGAATCTGGAATGGCGGGACTGATTGACGTCACTTCCTTACATCAACAGGAAAGTGCTAAGACCAGTAATGCCCCATTATTCTATCAAAGAGCCTAGCAACAACCTATGCGAATAAGGCGAAAACAGCTTCCTTCTCAGGAAAACAAAGGCATTCGATGCGGTTCGAACTCCGGGAACACAGAGGTTACAGGACTAAGCCACTACTCAGACAAGATTGAAAGATCAGCGGTTTCGAACATCACCTATGATAATTCAAAACAGCATTTCTCTAATTAAATGACTTGAAAGATAGGTTCTCTTCTCTATATCTGGCAATGGTCAGCATTCTAAAAGAGGAAATCAAGCTGTAACCACTCCTTTCGCGCCGACTTTTGGACACGATGCTATGCTCCCAATGGAGATCACCCGCACGGGTAACTTATCATAAGATAAGGCCATGTTTGCAGGATTAGAATATATCGATGAAGTTAGGATGGATGCGATGCGCTCGAGCATATTTGGGCTCAAAAGGGAAAGGTGACAAAAGTCTAACTCGTCTCGTGTGTACTCTTCTTAACTCCTTCTTAAACAAATTAAGGGCATTTCTTGAATGGCCGATAGTCCGGTGCCTAGGCTAGCAATGATGATATAGCAGTCGAAGAGGCCACGCTTCTCTTTTCCTACCCACTCTGATTGCTCTCGTAGCCAGTCTTACAGTAAAAGCTGTAATTGCTATCATTGAATCACTAACCGGTGCTGGAGGGCGGAAAGATCTATATCTAAGAGGAAGTAAGTGCGGGTACGGTCAAACTGCGCTGGAATAGTTGGACAAGTAGCTCATTGTCGATTCCCATGGGCGGTATTCCGACATACTTTCATTCTCATCAAGGCTGACAGACATGGGTTCTCTCTCCTCGAAGGGTCCAGCATCCTATCCTATTGGGCAAGCCCAGGAACGAGAAGAAGAGTGCCCGGAACCACGTTACATACTGCTTACCTAGAATAAGTAGCCAGGAAAGAGAAAAGAAGCACCTCTTTCCGACGCTAAGCGCAAAAGGCACTCAAAGGTAGGCTCCAAAAGTCTCCCTGACGGAAGGTCTCTTTTTCCCCTCAACCTTTGAGTTTAGTAGTGTAGTACTATTACCTCTCTCTTTAAGTTTTAGTACGAGTTGAGAGTCAAAGGAAGAGCTCCAGAAGGCGCATTCCTGCCTGCCCGCGTGAGCTTGATTTGTTGCCTACGTGAGTTGAGCTGCAAGCTTATAACTAGTAGCAAGTGTTCAAAAAGAACAACTATAATCTTCTTCAAAGTCGTTCCTGACTCTTCATAAAGCCTCTGATCAAGGGGAACTTGAACTTCACTCCTTGCCCCACTAACAAAGACTAAATGCCACCCCCGAAAGTAGATTTAACCGCATCGGAAAAAAAAGGCAAGAGGGAATCAGGAACTGTTTTCACTCGTGCCTTTTAAAAATACGATGAGGGGGATAGGTTTATTGCTACTTAATTGGCAGCAGAGGAAGATTTTGTCCTGTAGAAGGGCAGTCTGAGTCTGTTAAGAATTCGAGATCTAGGGGTCGAGTCGAGAAGTAGCAATAGTAGAAGTCAAAGTGGAAAGAGAACCTAATTTGAGTATTAGGCTAACTTTCACATGCACTTGCTCTGGCTTCTTAAGAAAGATTGAGACGACAAGCTTTCAAGCGGCAAAAGCAGCGATTCCATGAGCAGGCACTAGTTCCGGAACTTAAACTATCGTTTGAACAAGTGAGTCGGGAAGTGATGGTAGTAGAAAGAATCGGAACTTCTTCTTTCTTTCCTAGGGGAAGATCTGTTGACTTATCGACCAGAAAGCCTTTGCTATTATATAGTCCTCAGCTCTCTTTCATAAGACTCGTGTAGTCCACCCCAAAAGGAGCTCCACTTTTAGCAGGAAGTGACTTATTTGGAAGCGATAAGTAGATTGATTGCTCGAAAGAGCCGTACCTAGCTAAGGGAAGAAGCTATCTAGCCGGACAGAGAAGACAGGGCTATTGCAGTGGCTACTATGGAGATTCCTTCTGCCACCGAAACCCAGACGCCAAAGGGATGTATCCTATCCTCTATTCTAAGCGCGATAGACGAGTACCCGGTCAAGTGAAGCTTGATAGTCACTCAAAGCTCAAGCTCGAGCTAAAGTTCAACGAATCCTAGTTAGCTTGCACTTTGAGTTTTCAAAGTTAAGGTGCGCTTCCCTTCCAGTCGAATAGAGACTATTAAAGCAAAGGCAAGTGGCATTGGTCTTCTATTTCTATTAGACAATCACTTGACTTTGCGAAAGACCCGGTTGAGTTCAACTAAACCAATCGACAAGAGTGATACCTTGTTCTACCATTGATTCACCTTCTTCCCATGACACCGACCTATATCCCAACCAATCCAGCAAGCGAACTTGTAGGTCTGACTGGCTTGAAAGCAGGAAACTCTCATCGGAGAACGAGTTCCCCCGCCTTTCATAAATCGATCGCTATCAGTGAATTTGATGTCAGAGAAAGGGGTGCGTCCTCAGCCGGCGAGGAAGACTAACTATCTGATCTTTATTTACGTGATTGAGCGGGGCACAGCACATCAGCCAGCCTTTCAAGCATCCTACTCCTTGTAATCGTATGAGTCCTGGCCTAATCCTTGAGGGCTATCAGTCAAAGTAGGAAAGATTGTTGTCTGAAAAGTAGTCCATTACGTATGTATGGTAGTTTTTTCCGTATGCCCGTCTAAGCGGGTTTCCGGCTAGTCTTTGAAGTCTTGTAATGGATTCTTCTGGTTGGGTTGTAGCGCGGGTTTCCGTTGGGTTAAACCTTATCGATCTTCTTCTTGTTTGGTAAGCGGCTTCTTGCCTGGCGCCCTCCTTTAAGTTGATTTGACTACTCTTTTCTTTCCCTCATTCTTTCATTTCTTTCGTATAGGGAGTTGATTAAGTTTACTGTTTTCCCTACTCTATAAGAAAGTTCCTTCAGCGGTCTAAGCTTCTCTGCCCGCTTTGCATTAAGTATATCAGTCGATTCGGTAATCATTCCGTTAGCTCTTCATCCCGTAAGGATTCGAAGTAGTGTCTCAGTGTAACCGGCCCCGCTGGGCAGAAATCCTCTAAGAGTCCCGCAGGTAACCCCGTGGGCTAACTTATCCCTCCGCATCCTCGTTGAAGCGAGGGCCTTTTCTAGCTTTGCCCCTCATCAAGGATTTCTTCCTTCCTCTTATCGCTTCCTTGATGAAGCAGCAGCCTTTGCCACATTCCCCTAACACCTTTGATGGCTAGCTCTCTCCTCGTGCAAGCCTTCTATTAGCAGTTCAACCTGTACCTGACTTGCGAATCGGTAATTGCCTAATTTGCTATTCCTTCTTTTCTTCCATGAGGAAGCGGAGAGGTAGCGTGTAGGTTTGACTAATGCAACTAGTCGGCCTTCAGGTAATCAATCCTCATATAATAGGGAAGCCGGCCTTTCTTCTTTCCTTCAGGTGGTGAAATGCCTATCATAATTGCTGTTGCAGGAGCGATGTCAAAGTGAATCTTGTAGTGAGGGGTGGTATAGCACCATTACAGTTGCGTTTTTGTCTGCTGCTAAGGTTCAATGCTTTCTCTTTTAACAAGTAGTAAGCGCGGGAGCAGCCCTCTCTTCCTTACACCCTGAAACTAGGGCTTTAAGAAGGGCCCCTCCTACTGGCTTCAATCAGCCCCATACTGATGAAAGGGCTATGCATCGTATCACATTCTACACACCCATCTATCTATTCTGAACCTAGCTTAAGCTCGTCTATCAAAAGGGGTTCACTCGATACAAGGGGTCTAAGACCGCACGGGAATGCATCCAGTCAATTCAGGATCATCAACATTTCTTAGACCTTGATCTTAAAGCGGTGACTTCAGCGACTTGCTCTCATTCTTTTCTCAAACAAAGGACTTCGCTGACTGGTCGCACTCATGCTAGTTTAGTTCCTCCCTTGATCGCCCGTCTGTAATCTGTAATAGGGCACTCTGGGAAGATTCTCTGCTTTTTCTCTTCCAACAAGGGATCCTGTTCATCCACTCAAGCGCATTGGATCGTTGGTTAGCCACTCTGGTGGTGAGTTCAACCAAAAGAAAGAGTGACTTGCCAGAGAGAGGAACCCACTATCTTCAGCCGTTCTCTTGCCAAGGTCAGGCTTTCTTCCGGGCAACAAATCCATTCCAAAACCTAGCCTAATGAATAGTCCCTTTTTTCGGAGTTGTAATCAATGAAATTAATAAGAAGAGGGGACTTTTCCAATAGAAGAAGGACCTCCCATCCATCATAAGCCTGAGCCCACGATCTAAAGTAGGAGTTGAAACTGTTGACCGAGGTTATGAAATAGTAAGTAGCTTTCGAAGTCCCATCCCAAGATCTCATTAGTGGTCAAAGGTGAAAGAACGGAATTAATTAATTAATCCACCCACTATCAATATCCGTCTTCGTTGACTTAGCTTGGGACTCTTCTGTCTTAGCTTCATTATGAACAACATCTTTCTTAGCCCAGCTCCAATAAACTCAGAATAGGAGTGGGAAGTTCGCATCTTTTCTTTCTGGCTGTCAACTCTTCTGCCTGTTCGCACTGTGTGCTGCTGAGGGGACTGCGGTGAGGAAGGTAGCATCCCTTTAGCTTAAAATAAGTTTCTAATGCTAGCCTCTAAGCTAGATCGTTTCCATCAGTGCTTCTCCTCATCGGGAATCACTTATGGTCACTTGTTCATTGATAAACAAGCAACTCCTCCTACTTCCCAAGGATCCTCAGTCTTCTAAGCTTAAAAAAAGCTGATGTTTGATACAACAAGGACCTACTTGTCTTATTATCCGGATAATTCTAGTTATAGAAGTGGAACTATCTGACTTCTTTGACACATTAATGAATGGTACCTGCACGTCTAGCTTGCTCTTCTTATTCTTCCTCTCCTTTAAGTCGAGCTTATTATTTCCCATCTGCTTCTCTTCCCCTGCTGCGGTTGACCGATCCATATCTTTGAGGTAAATGTACAATACTCCTCTGACGGGGAGGGGAAAGTGGGTTAGAGGGTTCCCCCAGTAGGGAGGTTGCTTCACATCTAGTGAATGAAGGTCGCATATTAGCTTAACTCTTTTACATAACTGATATGCGAAATCGATGAGGCCATGAAGATGTGTGACGTTCAAGGTAAGGTCCCAAAGTCCCTCATAAAAGAAAAGCAGGAATGCCTGCACTGAATGGAATGACTGAGCGAAGGGAGACACCCGACTTGCAACGCAACAGACCTATTATGCAAATTCTCTATCCTTTATATCCTCGTATTGAAAAGTATTTTATGATGATCCATTAGTCCTTCTAGTCCCCTAGCTGCACATTCATCCTATATAAGGATGACCGGGTATAGAAGAAGAAGTCCTTGCTTTATTAAAGATTAGATTGACTTCTTGTGCCACGCCTCCTCCTATTACTTGTTCGCCACTTCCGGCATTATCAAGGTCGCTTTTCCTATAGCCCTCGAGGAGTGAGTTTACCGAAAGGAAGAGTCATAGGATGTGTAGTAGTAGCATAAGAAAGCATGCCCAAAGAAGAATGCGGAAAGAAGGACTCTTTTTTACCGGTCGGAAGAAAGAAAGCAACTAAAAGCTTCACAGATGACCAGTCCATTTATCATCCCACCACTCACGCCAACGTAGGAGTTGGAGGGTAGACCCATGCATATGTTTAGCTCTTGGCTTCTATTCCCTATGTCAATAATCGCGAAAAAGAAGTTTACTACAGGAAAAACTACATTAAAAGCTCTCTATTCCGTCTAGTCTGATATTACGTAACCAGTCCATTTCGTATGTCTTTCGAAGCGAGGGGCCGGGTTTCCTTGTTTCCTTTCGGAGGACATGGTACATGCCCTGCAAGAAAATAGTCTTTATAATAATAATTATAATAATAAGAAGTCCTGTTCTCTCTCGGCAGCTACCATCGGATCATCGGAGTTGGGCAGTTACATCTTTCATTCAATAACCAGTGGTTGAAGGTTGATTCCCAACAAGAGCAACCTGTTCAATAAGATGGGAGCTAAAGGAAGACTCACATAGATTAAGTAACTTTTGAAGCTCGGAAGACTTATACTGTTTGCTGGGGGTGACCCAAGACGGTCACGTCCTTACTCAATAACCGAAGCTGACTAATCGACTCGATCTTTATCGTAATCGTATAAAGGCCTCGCGTCAGATATTGGTTGCGTTGATCGGCGGATTGCAACATCACATCTGGAACGACCGATCTATGAATCTATAGCTTTCCGTGTTGAAAGACGTCAAGAAAGCTTGAATAAGAATAGTTGATTCAATAGCTGCGGTTAGTCCTTTAGACTCTTCCTACTGTCAAGCTACTACAGGCTAACTCATAGCCATCTCTTTAGCATCCTAGCCCAAAGAATCCCATCATGGGTGAAAGCGCAATCCCAACTGTCTAATTTCGTGCTTAAAGGGGTTCGCAGTACTTGCTTTATGCCTTTCCTTCTGACTTTCCTGAGCGGGGAAGGTATATATTTAGTCAGGAGATGGACTTTCACTACCACTACTTAGCCCGAGTTAGATAGAGGATAGCAAATGGACGGACCGTGGGGTGGGCATGCCTCTACGATAGCCCAAAGAGAAAGTCAACCATTACCGACCGACTTAAAGGAAGTGAGGGAATCAAGCCAGTGAATTAGAGTTAATACTAGAGTAGCTCACCTCAGCCTGAAACTTCTAATAGATAGAGATGGAGTACGTAGTGAGAGTCAAGGTTGATTGATGAGTTCAGTGGACAGGACGATCGATGTGAGGCCTAGGCCAAGTCAGTACCACGTGTGTGTGCAGGAGCTAACGATCCGTGCCCCCTATTAGCTGATCGAGGGGAAATTTCATTCTCCTTTCTTCATGAGAAAAGGCACCACCCAGACAGGACGGAAGCTATAGTCATAACATCGCCGAAAACAACCATCGACTGGCAAGATACTGCCCGGGAGCAGAAAGAGTCAGGGGGTGAAGCCTACGCTAGCATGCCTACCGCCCCCACTCTCTACTATTGGTGGCTAATAGGCCCCTTCGCGTATCCTGTCTTTTGGTTGGCCAGTAAGGAGTAGTTTTGGCTTTAGACTAAGAGAACGAGCTAGACAGAAAAGGTAACACCAAAAGAAGGAAGGTCAAGAATGTACAAGAATCGGTTGCTATTGAATTCGCTTATGCTTCTAGAAAAAGGAAAGTCTTTCGGCACGCGGAATGGAAACGTTTTTCTTTTCCTCATGAAACATAAAGTAGAAGGAAGATGACAATCGCAAGACACCAGTTCAACATACGATTGTCCTGTCCTGTAAAGAGAAGGCGTGACTTCTTTAGATAGAAAGAAAAATAGGGAATCGGCTGCATCAACTCTTTCAGGGTCGTCCAAAGAAAAATACGCTTATCAATAGTACGCAAAGCAAAGAAAGGGGTTCCCCCGGCACCATTAGATGGAATTTTCAGTAGATCAAGTGGGAGGGGAAAAACAAATATGTAAAGGATCCCAGCAGATGCGAGACAGATGTAAAAAGCATCTGTTTAGGGTCAGATTGGACTTTATCTTCTTGCCCTGCTTGCCACCACTCCGAAAGCCTGATTCGCAGCTCTCTAAATCATTCCGAAGTCTGTTAAGGGTCTAGCTCAGCTCTAAGCCTAGGATAGGACCTTGTCCAGGAACCAACTTCTTTCTATTTTAGTATAATTAGAACGGAGTCTCAGTAAACCGTGCTAAAGCCCACCCTCTAGCCCGTCAGGCTTTTCCCAGACTCATCTCGCCGGCGAAATTCTATTCTCTTACCTCCTATGAGCCCTAAGCAGACCAAGCTTCCTTAGCGTACTGAGCTACCAGAACAGAGACTAGCTACAATGGTATGAATTCTCCTTTCTAGAGTCATCGGCCAGCCATAAGGAATGAGAGGATACTTTTTATTTTGAAACCTTCATATCTTTCTGGAGACAGAGATCTTACTGCTACCTTCTCGAGTCTGACAGTCTAGTCTTCTAGGCTTTTAGCTTTTAGGATCCTTTTTCTCTCTGATCCTTCGTGCGTGATTTATTTTATTCCTATTTAGCTTTCTTTTAGTTGCCGTCCTTGGAACACTCCAACTGTGAGTTGGCAGCCCTTGGAGACTGGCAAGTAAGCTAAGCTATCCGTGCTGTTGTCGTAGGGCGTAGTGAGCTCGATCTACTGAATCACAGGCTGAGCCACGAGTTGTTGGTGGAGCTTCGAGTGATCGATGGGCATCTCTCAGCCGAGTGGAGTAAGTTATTTTAAGTGAACTAAGCTTTCCGCAGTTCCGCACGACGATCGGAAAACACTATCACACCTGGCTTGCTATTCCGAGGAGCCACTTTTTTGTCTCGCAGCGGCAGCATCTGTTGTCTTTAGAACGAAGTGCCTTGGTTGGTCGTATCCATCTCTAGAAGTGGGGGATTTTTCACTTTCTATCTAGACCAGTTTTTGCAACTAATTGAATGGATCACCCAGGGGAACCTCCCAACAACTCACTATCCCTCGGTTTCTACCTCTTCCTTTTTTACATCCTTTCTAACAGTCTTGGCGAAAGGAAAGGTCGGATAATGGGCTACATGTTGGAATGCCTCTAAGGAGGAACTACACTGGCATTTGATAATCGAAAAAGCCAACCAATTCAAATACAGGGCTTTTGATAGAGCCCTTTACAGGAGGAGATGCTCAGGGCGCGATAAAGCTCGTCACGAGACCGAGAAAGCTCATCAGTGGAAGAAATATGTCACGTAGTCTCGATTTCGCAGTTTATAATTATGAATCTCTCCCATAGATTGAGACTTATAGATTTCAAGCAAGTAAGGGAGGCCTGCCTTAAGATTGACAACAGGTCGGTCGATATCGGTACTGGTTCAGCCTGTGAGGGATTCATTCAGTAAGGGAGGGGGCTCTAAATCCGCCTAGGGGAGAGAAAAAAAGGAAGACCTTTGAGCACTCAAGATGAGAAGAATCCCGCTGTCCTGTCTCATTCCCATTCTCTTTGAAGCACAGATCTCATCTCTTTTCAATGCAAAATAAGGGCATTTATCTCAAGTTAGAGAGGGCAAACACACACCTGTCTAACTTTTCGCTGTACTGGCATTTCGCTCTCATCGATGGAACTACTTCAACGAAAAGATTTAGTTGACTGAATGACTGGTCTAGGGTGAGAATAGCATGTGTTCTCTTCAAACTAGGTTTTCATGGGCGGGCTATTGAGAAGAATGAGGTTCTCATATCAGAATCCCTATTCAAACGAGGGGAGAAGGAACTGTTAACGAACAGTAGGTGTTCTCTTCAAAGCAAGCAAGACCGGCGAAGGGTTAAAGCGATTCTTTTGAAAAGAGTCTTCGTTGAAGTGAGCTCCTGTCTAATAGTAGACAGGCAGGTACGTGCTCCGATATAAGGGGGTAAGCTCGGCAAGTAAAGGATATAAGGAAAGAAGCTCATAAAGTCATGACATGCAACCGAGCAAATAGAACCTTCCCTCTCTGCAAGCAAAGAAAGAAGAAGGTGAGCGATTGTAAGGGAGAGGAATGGAAGTGAGAAGCGGCGGATGGGTCGGTCTAGTTCAAAGCCTAAGCAAAAATGGGTCTAGTTCAATAAGCGTACGATTGGTGAAGCTATGAATCGACAGATTTTGGAGTGAAATAGACGTTGGAGTGTGAATCGGTAGATTTCCAGTGCGGGAGTTCGAGGTTGTATTTCTTTGATTCTGGTTTCCGATCTAATCATGTGATTCTTTCAATCAGCATGCTCTTCTCCGATGTATTCTTTTAGGCGAAGAAGCGGTTTATCCGAGAGTGGGGTTACTTACCAGAGAGTTTGGCTTGGTCTTGCTTTCTTCTTTGTTGAGCAGTTATCTAATTCGTCCTCATTGCCAATCTTTACTCCTGCTTCAGACCTGTTTAAAGTCTCCGTAATGTCCGAGCGTTAGCAATCCTCTAATTGTGGTCTTAGAGCTCTCTAGAGCCCTTAAGATGAAATGGTTTTGCAATCATGCTCCTCTATCCATTCTCGACTTAATCCTCTCTAGCTTTGGTTCGTATTGGGAGTGTTCTCCTTTTGGGGTTCGGGGGCTTGCCTCCCATCTGGTACTTATGTGGTAGGTGGGTTATTGAAGGTGGATAGGTTTTTGTAAGAATCAGTTTAAGGATCAAGATCGGTAGAAAGATCAAGATCAGGAAGAGCTTCTCTTCGAAGGTGCCGCTGAGGAGCTCTGTTTGGGTACCCCCCTCCGGCTCGTAGTTGAGAAGAGCTTTCGTTTAGGAAAGGGCTAAATGGGTGCGATCCCTCTCGTTGAGAGTCAAGGGTCTCCTGGAGTAGAAGGCACATCCTGGATCTATTAAGCCGGCAAGGGTTCAGCATTGGCTTTCACGACCGCAAAGGGGCCATCTCTCAGTCGGAGTAGATAGAAAGGATCTTCTGATCAATCCAGAGATCATTTCGATTCCATTAGTAATGAGGATTCGGAATATCACACATTGATCAATCAAAGAGAGATCGATTCTTTGGGATCCTTCCTTTCTTCAAAGGGAACAAACAGAGATAGAATCAGACCGATTCCCGAAATGCCTTTCTGGATATTCCTTAATGTCCCACCTTTAGTAAGCATCTTGTTGCTTCTTTTTTGCCCGCGCTTAAGAGTGCTTGTAATGATTAACCTCTATCATCGACTATATACTGAAGATCCTTGTTTCACTTCAGGAAATTCAGTATATGTTGTAAGCTTTAGAGAATAGGGGCGAGGTCCCCATACTACAGAAGGCCGTAAGCAGTGGCTCGACATGGTTCGAATCAAGCGAAACCAAAGGCATTCGTTGGCACCCGAGATGCTAAGGATCGAAGACTTTTGGGATATGGAATAGTACTTTCTGTTTGTGCCCCTTTTGACGACCAAGTCACAATGGCAACAATGTATCTATCTGGGGCAGCTGTGGTGACGGACGCGATATGAGGACATGCTGGAGGGCCGTTGCGAGATCAACGCCTGGGATGGGAGGAACTAAATAGGGAGCTCAAGGAAAGGAGCAGTTCCTGCCTGGGAACGTTGTATGGCTCGCACGAGAGTCCCTGATGCGGGCCGGCACTGTTCGAGAAAATCAAAGCAGACCATGGGGGACTGACCCGAGCTATAGACAAAGAAGGACTTTGATAGATAGAAAAAGGCACTAAGACATCAAAAAGAGGGCTACTTCACTATGAATGGTAACATATGAATTGAAACTAATGCGACGGGTGTCAATTACCAAAAACGACTCGACCACTAACTCAGTCCCGCGGGACATTTCTAACACAAGGCCGAAGATGGATGCGAAGAATATTGGAAACCACTCTCGAACCATCACACGGATTCCAACCCAACTGCCCATGATATAGTAAGAACGGAATGGAAAGGCAAAAAAACGATTCTATACGCAGACGTGAAAGCTCTATCGATAGAAGCATTCATTCTAGCCTAGCCTATCTTTCTTTTTTTTTAGAGAGGAACGATTCCCTCGTCTGAGAACCGCCATTCACGCACTATTCCTCCCCACTAAAAAGAGCGATTGAGAATCTCGATAACCTAAACAAAAATGCAGAAGTGAGCGTACCCCAAAGCTATCCTCTCTTCCCCTTTTTTAGCCAACCCCATTTTTTTTTCACCTTGAATTGGTCAAAGCCAAAAATCTGATAAAAGGAAGAGAGATCAGAAAGATACGCGGACGACTTTACTATAGTATAGGTCGGATGTTTCCGTGAGCAGTAAGCAGCAGATCTCCCCTTATTGATTTTGGGAAAGCTGGTGGCCGCCTGTGAATTCAAGGCAAGGGGCGGCCTGATTCGACATTGTTGTTTACTCTGATCCGGTCGAGGTGGTTTTCGTTTACCAGCGCGT
>NC_020455.1:137500-170000 GCF_000004515.6 Glycine max
TGGCATTTGCCATAGGAAGTTTCTTTATTAGGGGCATGCCTTAAGTAAAGTAAAGGAGTCACTTTCACGGGTATCTAGAAACAATGGGATCTCTCTTCTTAACTCATTCTTTCATCTGAAATCCCGGGGTTTGATAGTTGCAGTTAATAAAGCAAGTTCTTCTCTTAACACAGGGAACTCTAAAGCTTCCTTCAATCAATGGCTTACTTTTTTTTTGCCTTGCTCAATGCTTCAGAAAGAGGGATTGCTTAAACATATAGCGAGTGTAGTTTACGGAACGAGTCTAAAAGCCTACACTGGGATTATTGATTAACAATAAGCTAGCCACGCACGGTAGACTGATTCAAAGACGGATACTATAGGCATTGAGAATTGCTTATAGAGAAGACTGACTACTGGTGCGGAAGATGAGCTGTTAATAAAGATTCTCTTACTTACGCAATTCAGTCTTTAACAGCGCTTATCCCGCATCCTGGACTATTCTTAATGTGAAGAAGGTAAGGTCTCTCGTTGAGGCGCCGTCAAAGCCGACTTTTGAGAAACAAAAGTGGAACAAATAACCTCGGAGATATGGATTGAAAGGCATTCCTCGTCCCAGCCATAAATCAATGGGTAAAGACGGGCGCAGCCAAATCAACCATTTCCTATCAAGACTAGGAGAACGGCGATTTGACAATCGACCAAGAGACAACTATCCTACCCCTACAATCCTACAGAAGGTCATATATGAACCTCTGTACGGTATATTGAAACCGAATGGCACTTAAGCCATGGGGATGAAAGTCGTTACTGAGACAACGGATCGACAAAAGAAAGACCGGTACCATCTGACTCCTTTCGATATAAATTCTTTATCTCTCCCATCTTTCATCCATCTGGAAGCTCATTTTTCAACACTCCAGGAAAGTTAAAAACAGGCTCTACTCCTGAGAAGCAAATGCATCTTCTCAACTGGAAGACAGTGGAAGAAAGTAGGCTTGTGAACCAGAGATAGAACCTGGTGAATGCGTAAGCGCAGTGCCTTTCGTAACTATATATTATACCATACCTTCTTCCTGGCCGGCCAAGCCAAGCTCTTTTCATTTACAACCCTTTCCTTTTCCGATCTCTCCGTTTGCAGTTCCTGCAGCTTTCCCCCCGGTGAAAGATCAATTGGTTCGCTCGATCTGGAATGGAACCGGATAATATGAAATGGGCTCTCGACCCAGGCCTTGCTTTTCAAAGAAACCAGTCCTATCGTATCGACTAAGGTTTCCCATCCTAGCCTATCCCGGTGTCTGCTACCGAAAGAGAGAATCGGTCTAAGTGCAGCTCAAAACCAGCCCAACCTCTTCATGGTCACATCCCCTTATCCGACGCTTTTCGTGTTGTTGCATGTGCCTTACGGTATCCAGATCCAGTCCTCTCTGCTTCCTATGATTGAAGTGAAGATCCGCAATGTCTGCTTTCCTTACTCTAACAAGTAAGCAAGTCAACTACCTTGGTAAGAAAAACAAATAGGATTTCATAATAGAACTGGGGACTAGAGGCCTCTCCGATTGAGAGGATAAAGTCTGTGATTCAAAAACCAAACCAGTTGTTAGAGCTGGGTCGGATAGGCAATCAACATGATTGGTCCCGACCCAGTTTAAGTAGTTGGATGTGAGTGCGCTTCTTCAATCTAGGTAAGCGAAAGCAAGCAGTAGATCGAGAAAAGAAAGAATACGGATTGCAACCTACAGATGAAGAATAGAATTAAATAAGAAGAGGAATCAATCGTTCAGTGATCGCTACGCTTGATTGGGGCAGGCTACCCACACTGTTTTGGCTAAAAAGCCATCTCCTTGCCTCACAGTTTACCTACTCCAAAGTGAAGACAAAAAAATCTGTCTAAATAGCTCCGGCAGGGGAGAGATCCTTACCAATACATTTTAGATCCGGCTTAAAAGAAAAAGAAAAAAGCATCTATTATATTTATACAAATACAGATATCGATTCAGTGAGCTAGCCCGCTACAGATGATTGCTGCCTTGCACTTCCAACCGGAAGATAAGAAGCCAGGGACAAATAACTTAAAAAAACCGATTATTTTCACAGATCTGCTAAAATAAAAAAGCCGATTTGAGATCGTTTATCCAGGAAAGGCAACATCTATCGCAAACCTTAAACTCGTGATTGAACTAAATAAAGGAGGCCATAAAATAAAGAAGGTTTTTCTCACTACACGAGTAAGAAGTTACTAGCCGCCTACTCTATATCTATAAAGAGAGACGGATTTCGCCTGCCACTCTACCGAGCTAACCAGAGCAGATGAGCATCTCTTTCAAGAAAGGATTGAACAAGTGATTAAACATCTGGCGGGGGAATCGACCCACTTTTTCAGATGATTTGTGGACGGATGGCCAATAGCCAATGCCGTTACCAATTCAACCGATTGAGAGAGAGAGGCCCATGCTTTCCTTAGTTTGGATTTCGAGAGGTTGGTCCGTTTACCTTGAAAGCGATACAATGGCAGGTTATGAAATACATTCAAATGGATGAATGTGAACGAGATTGATTGATGGACCTAAGCTAAACTTATATATAAGATTTAACCTAAACCAAAGCCTATAGACTGAATTAGGAGAGCAGAGGTTTAATCCAAAACCAGGAAAGCAAGCTATATCGAATTCTGAATAGGATATAGGCTTAACTAAAGCCCAATGCCAAGCAACGTCCTAGACTACAAATGCATAAATTGGGTTCCACTAAGCGCCCTTAACCCGACACAAGATGGGACCCTATTAGGTAGGATAGTGGGCTTAGTCAGCCCAACATAGGTTGTCCACCAAAAAGGGGAAGTTCCCGTGATTTAAGGTTTCTGGATATCCTACCCTAAGACGAGAGGGTTGGGCTTAGAACAAGACCCATCGGTGGATAAGATCACATCTTCATAACAAAAGGTGTACACGTTCGGCCTCACTCAAGGTAATGGGCCAAACAAATTGGATCTTATTGTATGACAAAATTGGTCATTTTTTTATTTTATTTCCTCAAGCAATAGGGTTTGACCAGTCCCAGCAGAGCCTGTGATGAACACGGATTTGCCCTGAGGGATGGCAGACAAAATATGCTTCTGCTCGTTTCCCCATTCTATTGGAGTGAAGGTTAGCCCAATGTTAGCATTCAGATCCATTTTCAGCCCTGGCCCGGAAATGCCACCTTTCCAAACAAAGCCCATCGAAGTCCAGTCCATCTAATTCATTTTATTCCCATTCCAGGACGGCCCAGGCCGCTATCCGAGTGCAATCGGCAAAAGCAAGTTTACCTTACTTATCTTTATAATATAATTCGTTCTGCTGTCAAAAGTAGGGGAAAGTGTCTGATCCTTTCAATCAAGCGATAGAGGCAGAGGCTTTACTTCAATCGCCTACGCTAGGACGGAGCTGCTGTCGAGTGACGATTGGCCGAGGGGAGTTCCATCATGAAGCTGGGTACAAATAAGCCAGTAAAAGACAAGTAGAAGCCAGTGAAAGAGGAGTTGTCAGGGTACGACGAAGCACGCCTGGTACGTAAGCGAATACGGATCACGTGGGTTTGTACTGATCCGCTTTCGAGCTGTCGAGTGAGGATTGCTCCATCTATTAAGAAAGGACGCGGAGGGCCTTGTTTATTTATTTAGAAAGGGAGTACTCTCTTCTCTGATGTGCGTTCTATTATTGCCTCCTATTCCTGAGGGAGTTAGAGGGATTAAGCCGCGTGGCGATACCCGCGAAAAAACTAAGGATTTTATTTTTTCTTAATGGACCCCCGCGCCTATAAATAGGACGCTTCTTTCTCTATTTGGCAAAGCAAAGGGAGATGGATCCAGCAACTGCTGAAAGACTTTCCCAAATAGATCAAGAAATTCAAAACATCGATACCGAGAAGGCCCAACGGCAGCAAACCCTGGCTGCCTTTTGGGAGCACCTGCCTCCCATCGATCCAGCGCTTGTGGCTGCAGCCATGCAACGGATCCTGGACCGCATTCGCGGTCTGGAAGAAAGGAGGAGGGCCCTCCTCCAAGAACAACGAGACCTCATTGTGAGGGGGGCCCTCCGCAGCCGCAGGGGGACCTAGAAGAGTCTTTAATATGTTGTTTGTTAACTTTTTGTTGTAATGTTGTGTTTAGTTGTGTGGCTGGTTTGTCTATGTGTGCGTAAGCTTCATAAAGGGTCCGTCGACTCTTTCTAGAAGATTTAAATAAGTGTCTGTAGACGCAAAGTAGTGTGTTTTAATGTATGGTGTTCTTTGTCTTTTTTAGTTGAGATCTACTCCGGATGCTTACTGGAGATAGACTCCTATCTATGCTAACTATCTTTGTTTGGTTTTCTTTTTTATGTTTGCATGTATGGTATGGGAAAAGCCCTAGTTGTAAATCTTTACTACTTATGAAAATATAATAAATAATAAAGTTCGTAAAAATGTGCTGAAAATTAAGAAAAAAGGTGTAAGCTCAGTGTACTGGAGATGCGCTTATTAAGCCTTTCTAGCTTTGAAGCAAACTTATTCCTTGAGTCTGCGCCGTCTTAAAAACCAAACCCTAATCTTGCTAGTTCAGTTCGTGTGTTTTACGACTAGTGTGCATGGACCTTAGCCACGAGTTTTTCGGCCTAGACGCTACCTCTTCCCTGTCTTGTCTTTCAAGAGAAGTGAAGTGGGCGAACGATAAGAAGAGTGACTTTCTCTCTTTGCTCTCCGTAATATGATTGATTAAGGAAACCCTTGCTTCTTAGAGGAAGGTATAATCCCAGGGAAGAGATATGAGGCTCTCGACCGATAGGGAGAGGAGGAAGGATTTGCTTTTGAATCTAGTTTAGTTGCAAGCGTAAGCGAAACTCAGAACTCCATTTCTAGGAAATAAAATAAGGCATTTCAACTGTTCCCCGGTCACCTATGCAATTTCCTCATCTGTGACTCTCCTACGGGAAAGATTAAGAAAAGCATATGGAGGAGAGTTCGATGTAACTTGTAGATTTCTTTCTACCTTTTCTTCTTTAGCTGAGTTCTCTGTAAGCGAATGAGCTGCTCAAAACCCTTTCATTTCGTTGTTAAGGCCTCTTAAGGGGGAATACCCAAGGGAATGTTGGCAAATGAGATTTTCTTTAGTAACAGATGCCTTCTCCGACATGTCTCGTATGTCAAGCTCTTTTCTTTCCCAAGGAGAGCTGGTTATAGGTCAAGCAGTAACATCGTACCTCTCCCACATGAGGTCTAGAAAAGAAAGGTACGTAGTTGCTCGACCATAGGGAGAGGGCTGAACGCAATGACTTTAGGTGGAAGTCACGAACGATAAGAAGATCAGGATTTCCTCTAGAAATGAATGTGACCTCAGCTCCGTAGCTGGAAATAAATCAAACTCAAACAAAGAACTCCAACTCACTTCACTTGAGCTAGGGCAACATTAAGAAGATATATTCCGGAGAGGAAAGATAGTTTCCGGGTTCCCTGCGGGGAAGTTAGTGTTTTCTCCTCCCGCTCTGCTTCTGCTTCCTTTTTCCTTTCGCAAGCCAGCCTTTCAATGAAAATGTTTTCCTTTTTGGTGACTTTGTCTGAAGCTTTTGAACTGACTTATGAGAGCAGACGAAAGTCTTCAATTGCTTGACTTCAAGGAGAGGATTGAAATAGCTTCCTTCTTAGAGGTACGTATAGGTAGAGGACTGCGTAACCTTGCTTCTTGGCAGCACGATAGATAATCAGAGAAAGAAGAGTGTAGTAACTACAGCTTTTGCTATTGAATGGCAACGGGCGAAGACTTGCTCACTTATAGGTCACGAACGAATCATACCTGAAGGAAGTCAGTTGCTAGTAGGGCATTCTTACCTTAGTTTCTTTATAGTTCTCACATTGAAATATGTAGCTCAACCGATAGTCCGAGAATGGATTTAGCTCGTAAGAGGAACAAAGCGATAGGTGCGATAGCAGATAGCAGCGATAGGGAATTTAGCAATTCTCTTCCTAGCAACCTATTTGGGCAAAGAAAGCTTAAAACTCCTAGCACGGGGAAGACGGATTATCTGATTCTCGTGAATGTGACCTCCGCGGAGGTTACTAGTATCTCGACCATAGGGAGAGGGCTGAAAGTTGGCAAAAAAATAGGGCTATCTCTCGAGCTAAGAACATCATCTTCCCTCTCTGAAAGATCAGTTCAGTGACCAAGAAAGAAGCAAGTAGGAATGAGAACAAGCATTGAAAATTACATAAACAACAGTAATCAGAACATCACATCTCAGACTGTTTCTATCTGGCGATTGAGAAACTGACAGGCCCAAAGAGCTCTCCAATCGTGCCTCGAAATGAGGCCGGAGAGCCGGTAACCTGAGATCGCCTAAGATCGAAAAGCACTTGGTTTACAGCCAAGCAACGACAAAAAAGAGTCCCATGTCTTTCTTGATTGGTAAACCCAACCAGCGATTTACAACAAACAAGTCTTTCTTCATTGCTTAAAGTAAGTAAAGAAAGCGGATCACAAAGACTGTTCATATATATATGAAATATATCTGTGTTGGGAAGGATTCCAAGGATGTATATGTATATCTAGAAAACCAACAAAAGATATTGAGAAAGGTCAAGGAAATAAGAATGAGAATAAAAAGGGTAGAAATGGACGAGGGGGTGGAAATAATACGGGATCAATGCCGCCGAAACAACCGAAAGGGTTGGGGACACCCCAACAGAGAGGGTAGGGGGAAAGTTGCTTTGTATTAAACGAGTGATTCAGAGTTGTCTTGCCTTTCTAAATTCAAGCATGTCTGTTATGCTAGTTCATCTATAGAACGTCAAGACCTTGTCTTCCGCTAGATACCCGAGAAAGTAGATTAAGGTAATACTTTTTCCAAAAAGCCCACCCACGTCAGGGTCAAAAGTTTGTCTGCCCATTAACAACAAGAAAGCCAATTCATAGCGCAAGGAAAATAAAGGAAGGGTAGGAGCTATCCAGTAGAATGCTAGGAGACAAAAGAAGAGGACCTCGCTACACGAATTGAAAGGAAAGCTCGGACTTCTAATCTAGCTTCGAATAACATTAATAATCTCGTTCATTTTTCCTCCAGTCCAGCAAGGAGCGGAGCCAGTTCAACTCATGAAATGGATGCTTTCGTAGGGACTGTATGACTTTTTCTTCCTAAAGCTAGAGTTGGCCTGACCGGCTTCGCGGGATCATTTCCACTCTGTAGGCCGCTCATTCCTAAATAGGAAAGAAAGTGCCTTTTCGATTCTTCCTTCCTGCTTTACCCAGGAAAATGGACTCATTCTAGCTCTCCTCTACTTCAACCACTAAGCGCTTCGCTCCTTTAATTCAGAATAGAAAATCTCGCCTTTTTGGCATGAACATATAGCATGTGCGCCGTGAGGTCAATCACTGTCAGTTCTTCTTTAGAAATTCTCGAACATGATGAAGAGCTCTTATCGGCTTGAGGCTTCTTTTCAAGCTGAGTCGAAATTTCATAAGAGAAGAAAGAAAGTAGAAAGGATTTGGATTCGAGGCTTGCTAAGTGAAGTCAACAAACAAAGAAAAAAAGCTTTCTCCGAGAAAGCGTCTGTTCACGTCAGGGTCCGGGGTAGGCTTCTTCTTCGAGATTGGCTTGGTCTTCAGTGTGGGCAGTCTCATTTGCTAATCTATATGTTTTCAGTTTCAAGAGGGAAGAAGCGGGGTAGAGTAATTGGTCAACTCATCAGGCTCATGACCTGAAGATTGCAGGTTCGAATCCTGTCCCCGCCTAATCATCTGAGGCCGTAGTCAGCCTCCATCTTTCAGATTCGTAAGTAACTCAGTGAGTGCTTTCCTTTTCCCATGTCTTTCTTGATTGGTAAACCCAACCAGCGATTTACAACAAACAAGTCTTTCTTCATTGCTTAAAGTAAGTAAAGAAACGAGATACTAGTAACCTCTTGTTGGGGGAAGCAGTTAAAAAATGAACCAAAGCAAATGAAAGTGCCAAATAATCCGATCGAAATCCAAAACCTACTTCTGTACTTCCCCTTATCAATCATTTGTTTTTGTGGCTCATAATCTTATTTTTATTGGTATGGTTAAAGCAAAGAAATCTGAAGGGAACAATAGACTTTTTACAAAAAAGGGACATCCCCTATACATTGCGATGCACGCCGCTTTCGTACGAGGTCGTGCCGCAACCGCAACTATTTAAGGATAAGGGAATCCCAAATGGGTTTGTTGAAATGGAGAAAAGGCAAGAACGATAAAGGCGACGGCGCACGTTTACCTACTAGGCGTATTGGTTATAACATTTGAATTTCTCTTACATTCCACGTTTCCGAAACGGATCCTATCAAATATTTTACATTTTCTATGATCATCTCTATTTTAGGTATTCGGGGAATCCTCCTTAATAGACGAAATATTCCTATTATGTCAATGCCAATTGAATCAATGTTATTAGCTGTGAATTCGAACTTTTTGGTATTTTCCGTTTCTTCGGATGATATGATGGGTCAATCATTTGCTTCATTGGTTTCAACGGTGGCAGCTGCGGAATCCGCTATTGGGTTAGCCATTTTCGTTATCACTTTCCGAGTCCGAGGGACTATTGCTGTAGAATTTATTAATAGCATTCAAGGTTAAACATGACTCCTAGAGAATTACCAAAATACGAAGTTCTCTTCTTTTTGATTTTGACTTGGTTGGCAGGGTCAGGGCCTTTCTCGCTGGGCGAGCGCATCCGATTGATTCGAAAGTCCTTTCCTAAACCACTTCCCGTTCAGTTGCTGAAAGATAGATAGAACCTTTCTAACTAAATGAGATTGAGTTCCACGCAAGCTAGAAAGATGCTTTTTGCTGCTATTCCATCTATTTGTGCATTAAGTTCGAAGAAGATCTCAATCTATACTGAGATCTCGATGCTGCTATGTTTCATTACCTCTTTCGTGACTTTCTTTAAGAAGCGCAAGACCCTCTTTTTTTAGGGTTCTTGTCCGCCAACGGCATTGAAGCAAGCAGTTTTTAACCCCACTTTATTTGCGTTCACTCTGTTTTTTTTATTATCTTTTATGGAAAGATAATAATATCTGCTTTCAGCTTTTACCACATTTTTACTTCCACTCCCTTCAACAAGCAGATTTTGGCTAAACAGCTCCTAAACAGCCAGTTTTAGGGGCAGGCTGCTCCTGTTCCACTGTCCGATGAGGCGAGCACTGAAGCTGCCCTTATGGTTTAAAGGAAAGGCTATGCTCTATTATTACCTCACCACTGAGGGAGACCTTCAAACTTGGAAATGAATGCTTCTCCAGCTGCAGTAGCTACTGGAACTTCCATAGCGGGATCTATGTCAGTAAGTCGTATGCGCTTATAGGTGAGAAATTTGCTTGACTCGGCCGCATTCACTAAAATAGAATGCCTAACAATGCTCCTTTCAAGGTCTGTCAGATTTCGGATATAGTTGAAGTCGAATCGGGGACGGGAGCTGCACGGATCCGCGAAAGAAGTCAGTCTTTCTCTCTCATCTCATTGTTGATTCTGAGTCCAAAGCTAATGCTTTCTGTTCCACCCGAACTTCTTCACTTGCTTTCTTTCACATTTCTTGTTCAAGTCTATACTGTACTGTAATAATGTAATAAGAAGTACAGGTTTCATACTGTGGAGTAGTGGTTTAATCTACTACTGTAAACTCTTAGCTCCAATGATAGTAGTGGAGATTCTTCTATATAGATTCGTTACTCTATTCTTATTAGAGAATGACTCTATTACTATATACTATATTGACGTCATTAACTCGTTATTATATAAGATAAGTACTAATCCTAACTTCGTACTAACTGCTCCTTTACTAACTCAGTACAATATGATGCTATGGCTAAATTACTATATACTAGAAAACTCGTTATATCAGTACTAACGGATGCTACTAACTCTAGAAGGACTAAGAAGTACTCGATTCGTTACTAGAAGAACTACGTCCTTTCTTCAACCTCTTTCATCCCAGCTCATATCATAGAACTACGAATAAGAGAGGTAAGGACCTATGCACTGATACGGAAACCTCTGACAAGTCTCATGGTCAGATCTACAGACTCTTCCAAACCTTTCAACATTTACATTCAAATAACAGTACAATCGTAATACTCCAGTGAAGTAGTTGACAGAAGTGTAGTCGTTTATGTAAGTACTCTTAAAAACCATTATTCCATACTCCAGAAACCACTCCCGTAGCTCCAAGTAGTTAACTTATTCCACTTCACCAGTATGATCTGTTGGTTGTACAGTATCTTCTGTTAGCCTTAGTACATAGTCAGTATAGACTAACGTTGGCTAACGTTACTAACTAGTTATTACGTCACTACTCGTTGAGGCTAGACCTTGAAGTTGGAAGTTTCAGTTAAAGTCCCAGGTTCAATAATAAGCAAGAGGATAGTAAGCAGAAAGCAAATAAGCTAGCAAGTAGTTAGAAGTATTCCCCAGCAAATGACAGACTTGATACATAAACAAAGGTCATGCCACCTTATACGTCGTGAAACTAACCTTAATTCATTCTATAGGGTATCTTATCCCATATCCGCCAGTCAAGCAGGAAATCCAGTAAGCCCTTTTTAGCTAAGCTTCTTCTATAATTTAGTTCTCTGGGCAAGGTATCCTACTTTCTAGGCTCCCTCGCTACTTACGAGCTCAAAAACGGAGTGTGGTTGCTCGTTATAGTGCTGAACAGAGTAAAGGGCGGACGAGAAGGCCCCGGGCCCGGATGGAACGCTCGATTTTTCAAAGATTGCTGGAACATAGTAGAAAAGGATGTGACTAGGTCCAAAACTTCTTTCGGAAGTGAACTCCCTTTGGAGACCCAACCACCTATCTTTTCTTTCGATTACATCAACCAGTAACTGAGGGACAGATTGCCCTAAGGATTCAGGGACGAGGGAGGGCAGCACTCACGTAGTAGAGCCTGATAGAATGAGAGACAGCGGGAAGTAAAGGAGAGGATGTGAAACCGAAAGACTTGAACTTCTACTGGAGAGCCTACCACACCGGAGTGGAAAGAGAGGGAAAGAGTCTTTCTTCTTTGTCGCCTTCGATCTATGAAATTGCGAGATCTGCATTTGAGAGAGTCCGTGCGAAGGCTACTAGTTCAACTGCTTCACCAACGAGTTCAGCAGCTCAAGTCAAGGCCGATACCGCTTGCCGGGAAGGACACTCTCGAATCCGAATCAAAGAGAAGGGATAGCCACTCAGCAGCCACCTGATAGAAAGGTGATGGAACCTTTTTTCAATTCATTAGATTAGCGATCACAGGTCCGCCGCCGTCTAGGGATCAGAGTGAGAGGCATAAGAAGATAAAAAGTTCCTAACCTCGGAGGCCAGGAAAGCTAGTCAGAATCAGGGAGGAAAGAACTCTACCGATTATCAAATCCCTGGGCTTTGCCAAAGACATAGGAGGCATACTGATCTTAGTCTACGTCCGGCTCTCGAACCTGATCTCGTAGATTACCTCAACCAAGTAATAGCATTGACTCACCTTCTCGTTCTCTATGCGATTGGAATCTCAGTCTGAGTCCCAGCCGGAAAGAGAAGGGGACTGAGAGAGCTAAGTGCCTTTGCGAGTAGCTACATCTGAACTGACCTGCTGTGCCCAATTTAACTGAGAAAAAAGGATGAATCCACTCCGGGTTTAGGGGTTACATAAGATCTTGAGTTGGACCAGCCTTTACTTCGTTATCTATGTAAGCAATTGTCCGAGATTGATGTGGAGAGGGCAGGCGACTTGGGGGAATGAATCTCTAACTCTGAGGGAAGGAGAACCCAATTCACCTTGTCTGAGGGGTTTCATAGGGAGGGACCCCACATTGAATACCTTTCTCAGTTCTCAGTGTGCGAAAGATAAAGATGTTGTATGCTTTCGTTCTGGCTGAAAGCAACAAGAAAGGAAGAAGATGAGATGGTAGGAAAGACTTGAACTGAGACCGTGAGCTACAAGCGACTCTAGCATAGCAGTAGGAGCCGAAGGACGAAGAACTGCTTCAAGCCACGCCGCGAGAGCAGCTGAACGAGGAGAGAACAAAGAGACTGTCTGAGCGGCGAGAACTTGATCTCATCGGTAAATGGGGTACCACTATCGAATCAAAGAGAAAGTTCTCGATATTATCCAATAACTGGACTGGAGCTTCTAGCACCGACATAGACATATTAAGTGAAAGGAGTCGGGATTTGTCCCAAAAGGGGGTCCCACGATGAAATGACTGGTCGGTGAAGCCCTATGATGACTAGCTTTGAAGCCAGGAGTGCAAACTCTGCTCTGACTAATAGAAGTCTCATTTCCTATCCTGTTAAGGTGCCGTTTTCAAGAAATTCATTTTCAAGCAATTCAAAAGAGACTATCGCTTTGTCATTCAATTCTTCTTATCTTATTCTCCTGCTACAAATGCCAAAACAGAGATCTCAAGATCAGCTCTTTCGATCGCCGAGTCAGAAAAGATTGAAGCATAGCGCTTTTCTTTTGATCTAGAGGGATTGATTCAATAGAATATCCCTAAAGGAAGTGGTGTCTGGACGCCTTTCCTTTCAATCAAAGCGGATTCGAGCTCGCCCGCTCTAACGGCTTGTTTCCGAAGGTCTGATTCAAATAAACCGAGAAGGGCTCCTTCCTACTTATCTTAGGGATCACAGAAATGATTATCTTGTTCGTGGCAATCAATGTCGCTAAAAGTGGAACGTATGGACTGCTGTGTAGAATAGGAGCGATAGGCCCTACTGGACGTGGAAATGACGGAATCATAAAAATTCGCAATAGCAGGAGCAAAGAAATTTCATCCGCTTTTAGCCAATGCTGAATGCCTCTTTGCTTTGGGAGGCAATCAATAGGAGTTGATGATTCTCTTGTGAAGAAAGCAACTTATCTCTTACTAAAGAAAGGACCTTTTGTAAGGAGGAATCCTTCTTTTTTGTTGTAAGGTCTGGACTCGAAGAGGGAGTCGATTCACTCAAGACAGCTAGAGGACGAGAGAAAGCCTTACCAGAAGTGAAGTAAAGAAGAGCGGGAAATAGAAGATCTTAAAACGATTGTAAAAAGCAATCTCCCCCATAAAAAAGAAGGGACTGACTTCTTTCTTGACAAGGATCCTGAATAAATCGCGCATGCTCCAAGGACTTCACGGAATTAGGAGGCACACAGGTAGCAAGAGAAATGCGGGTAAGCGACGACCTCAAAAAAACAAGTTTTGATTTCCAGAAAGATCCCCACGCTGCGGGATGAACCTCGCCATAAGAACCACCAGCGACTGGGCACGGGACTCAACCTCTGAACCTCTGCCTGACCAGGCACGGAAGCAGGAACAGGCCCATCTGTGGCATCGGATTTGAATGCCGAGAGGAAGAGGAATCCATTGACTGAAATCCATTCTTGGTTTCAACTTGCTGAGTCTCGGAATCAGTTCCGTGGGCGTCAACAAGCTAATTGGTTAGGCGCGTTGTGGTTTCCTTGGATTATTTACAAGCGGTATTCAAGCTCTTATTTTTGCTACTTTAGCTGCGGCTTATATAGGTGAATCCATGGAAGGCCATCATTTACTAGTTTTCTAAATAGTCTTTTTTTTAGTTTAGCCCGCCGCAATGTATGTGCGGCTCAAGATAATCTACTTAGGGAACATAAATATATAAAATAGAAAGAAATTTGGATAATTTAATAAAATAAATATAATATTTATAATTAGATTACTCAAATTCTGATATTTCTATGCAATAATTCGGTCTAACGAATTGATTTAGATTTATTAAATACATATGGGATAATAAAAAAGTCAAACGATTCTTTTCATAAGTTTTCTAAGTGGCCTGCTCTTCTCTCTTTTCTCTATTGAATTTATAGTAGCGAGACGGATTCACCACTACTTATGACTTCGCCAATGGGGCAAACGAAGGCTAACCCGTTCTGGTTGTTATGACTGGCAAGAATCAGTAGGTTCTTTCAGTCTTGCTTGTGCGCTTTGGTCCTTCTTACAGAGACTATCCTTTGTAGTTGTTATGATCCATCCAAGGAATGAGCTTCCCCAGAGTAAAATCCCGTGGACTACAAGGAAAAGATAGAACCTCGCCCAGCAGCTGATTCAATAGCAGATGGTCTTGGAATTTCATTCGATGCTTCTGATTCAACTCCAAGACAACCAAGGAAGTATGCGCGAAGATAGGGTTTAGCCCCGGTCGCTTATGTTGAGGCGGCCTTCGCTGTGCTGCACTGGCTTGAGGATATGAGGAGATAGAAAGAAGAGAGACCTAAGGTCTCAGTTATGGTGTTACAGTCCTGCTTCCACCAAAGGCAGGCTTGCTTACAGAACTGACTTATGGAGATCGATTTTGACAAGATTCAGTCAGTACCAACAAGGAAAGAAGGACAGATTAGCTCTAAAACCTTAACTTGCTTGAATCTTCGGAGATCTGAGTATCGGCAACTCCCTCAACAGCTTCACTCGCTTAAAGGACTACAGCATAAAGTCCTTGCATTGCTGTGAGTTTCAGACTCAGAACTCTTTCATTATTGATTTCATGAACGTCGTTTACAACTAAGCTTTTTCCCTAGTTTCTTACTTCCCCTTAGTGTTTGTTGTGTTGGACTTGATATACCTCGACCCTAGTCTTGGCTAGTAATAGGAAACATAAAGAAAAATATAGTTGTCTATTTAATTTAATATGATAAATAAAGTCTTCCTGCCTTTCGGAAGGAGCATTCCTCTTTCTTTTGTTGACTCGCTTGCTAGCTTTCCAACTGGAACTACCGATTATACGTTAACAAAAAAACGGGCTGCCTTCCCAAACTTGGCAGGAATATCTCCTACTCGCAGGAAAGGGAAGAAAGACAAGAGATCTGATCTAACGAAGAAAACGAGTACTGGCTAGGCTAAGAACAACGCCTTTAAGGCAGGCTAACTGGACTACCACTGCCTCTACTGATGGCCTTAGAGAAAGAACTTAACTCATCAATCAGTCAGTCTATAGCCTTCCAGTTTTCAGGATTTGCTGGTCTTACCGTTGTTCGGAGGAGCTCCTCCTTCTGAGAACACGGGTTCAAGGGCCTTGCTACTCCAACGAGGGCACCCTTTATTTAGGCTTCTTCAGTCCATCGGCGAGAACAAAACAAGCCCTTTAAGCAGAACGTCATGCCATTGGGTTGATCGAGTGAGACTCCCTAGCTGTAGCTCGAATTGCTATTGCTTGATTGAGCATTCGAATCCATTCTCTTCAATTGGAGAGGAAGCCAGCATAAGGGAGCCCACTCGACCTAAAGCTAACAAAGACTTATGGCAAGGAAATCTATTCCATTCATTCAGGCTTTTCTATATCTTGAAAGGTTCATTCCTACTACTTCATTTAAGACTTTCAGGCCTCTCTCCTGTCACTAGCTGCCGAGCGTGCCTTGTGTGTGTCTCAGTGGAATCAAAGCCCTTCCGCCTTTGACTAGACTCTCGGAGAAGCAGATGGTTAAGTCAAGGCCAACCAAGGTGCGTTGTTAGACTCTCTACCTATGATAGTTGGGCTCTAGCCTTAGGTGGCTCTCGCCATTTGACTACGACCCATATCCGCCTTAAGAGCTAACGGTCAACTGGCTAACTGTCTTGTTCGCTCTACGGTAAGAACTGCCTACTAATGAAAGAATGACATAGAAAGTATAGGCTGATATAGGGCTTTTCGTGTTATAACTAATGAAGAAGGTAAGTTCAGACTTCATTATTTTCTTTCCTCACCGACTATTTTGTATAGAAGAGTTAGTTTAAGATTGACCTACGGCATAACTTAAATGAATTCTTAGGGACCGATAGATGAAAACGGAAGAAATTCTATAGTTACATAGATAAGCTTATAATCCCTACGGAAAGAACAACAACGACCGAGAAAACCCTGCCCACACATGACCACTTTGTCTTCGGACCTGGCCGGGATAACAGGAGCTGTAAGATTTACGTAATATACTTTCCTTGTTCACCCTCTCTTTTCAGTATATTCCGTTGGTGAATTAATAAAGGCGAAATGAAATCTTTCATGACCCGGCCCGGGTAGTGAATAAACTTGGAAATAGATCCAATAGTTCAGTTCGTTCGAGAGACCTGCTCGCTCGGAATGGAATCGGTTGAATGTACGACGGATCATGAAACTCCCAACTTTTTATGGACTAGCCGTCGCTAACTCTAGATCAAAGAAGTGGGAATCGGGTTGTAACCGAAGCCTGTGATATGGATAGGCGCCTTGATCGCTGGAATGTAGGGTCTCCATCCGAGAATTCCAGTCTGGCAGACAAAAACTTATACTGACAAGGAACGTCTGTCGAATAGTTGTTGGCCTTGAAAAGATCAAACCAACGGGTCGGCAACCGGATAAGCTCCCTCTTTCATTATTATTATATTTAAAAAAAGAAGGGGTTGGATGGGAAGGTACGCAGTGAAAGACCTGAAACGAGCGTGAGTGTGTTCCCAGTAGTTCATTCCGATAGGGAATTCCGAGTTCGATCTAAGTGGCTAACCAAGGACAGGCTCCAGAGGAAGAGGATGCATTCCGGTATGAATGATATAATTCACGCTCATAAAAGGAGTATGAGAAGTTCTGTGCCATTTTCTGGCGGGGAACGGACTTGACTGACCAGTAGAAGGTTGGTTCTGCCTTGACAGTGAGAAGAAGAAGTAGTGGGCAAACGAGCCATATAAGATCTCCTAATCTGCCTGTGCGGGAATTTTCATTATGAGCGAGTTGAAATGGTCGGTTCGCTTTCTTTTAGTAACGAATAGCGACTATGGGCAGAAGAGAGAGTATATTCCGAAAGGTTGGGCGAAGTCTCTCGACCTTTGTGAACAAGATTGAACCAAAAACTTCTTATGAGCTGGGCAGTCGGACAAGTAGTGAGTTGAGTATTATCCTGTGTAGGGCTTACCAGTCAATTAGAGTGATGGGGCATTTAACAGGGGCGTACAATCCCAAGGGAGAACGGACACGAGGGAAAGTAATGCTAACTCAATTCCCGGGATTAGGGTTAGGATCAGTCTTTGAAAAAGACAACTTTCTTGACTAGCTGACCCCATGTCCTCAATCAATCCCTTGGTTCGCTCGATTTAAGAACTCAGCAGAATGAATGGCATTTCATAGTATCGAGCCCAGAAAGAAGCATACCGGGCATTCGCTTGGTAGGTACATTTTATGTACAATAGATAAGTTTATTCTATTCTAAAGACGGGGTTTTATTATGATTTATGTGAAGGTAGACGACACTAGCTGAGCTGGGTTCTTTCTTAGACACATGCTGGTCTATGTGCAATGAAAAAGCAATGGAAAGAGAGCCGATGACTCTGATTTATGATAGGATGTGCCATTCCCGGAAAGGTAAGAAGGAAGTGTGAGTGCTTCTATCACAAATAACGAAACGAGCGAGTGAAGACCTAGAAAAGCTCTCCTGAGTCAACCTACCCTACCCGGAGTTACATTGTTTCCCTGGAAGTGAGCGATAATAAAGTACATTTAGATTTCCAAGGTAGGATTAGCGGCTAAAGGGCTCGGGAGCATCTACCTCATTTCCCAAGCTGGAGTGGAGTGGGAAAAGGCTCTCGATCTGCCGGAAAATGAGGAGGCGCCAGCTTGTCTGCGTTCCCATGTGGCAGATGAATTACGAATCCTTTTCCATATTGGGCGCAAGAAGACCCTATCCGACAGCGAATTTAACAAATTAATCGGCGCAGAAAAGTCCTTTTTTGTAGTGCCGGACTGCTCTGGTCTGTCTCACATTCATCAAGGAATGATGTGCCATCCACGACACACTACCAGGTAAGAACTCAGCCTTCAGCTGCTCCCAGGTTCCGATCGAGCACTTCCCTATGCCGACCTCATCCTATATCTCCAAACGTGTAAAAGAGGGGTTGCTACTTCATACCTTTCCATTTAGCTTCTTGTTGTTTTCCTGATTCTTAGGATAACAATATGGGACTCTTAATATCATCCCTTAACAGGACTTCAATCAGTATTGATCCGGCAATGGGACGTCGCTTTAACTCAATTCCATAGAGCCTTCGCTCTATTCTTTGTGAGCTTTGGGAAGAAGATCAATGCCTTTCTTTCCTCTTTCCCATAAGATGAAAGAAAAGTTGGAATAGGATGTGTTCAAACTTCTTAGCCCTCGTCAGCTGCCCTTGCTACGCTTCGGATGCTATGAGCTCGGCTTAGCTTCACTTCGTCGGGAAGGAGTGTAGCTAAGGTCAACTCCCTCCGGAAGGGGGGATACCAGAAACTCTCCAAGAAGAGCAACTATCTACTGCTAGCTCCTAGCTGTTTTCTCTTCTTGGCATCCCTGATAGCAGCACTTTCAGGTGTTCTTAGGTTAGTTCGACGGTAGGGCTAGTTGAAGCATCTTTAAGAAATGTCCTGACGGAAATAAATGTCCCATTATTGTTAAAGGAAGCTAAGAAGAAGTGAAGTATCCCCTTCAAAACAGGCAACCAAGACTTATGAAGTGCGTTCAGGCTCACTTTACACTTTCTAAATGGGAACCCTAATTCGAAATATGAAAGAAGTTTGCAAGAGATCCAAGGGATCACAGTCTTCCTTCAGTAAAGGCTGTATGTAATTCAGTCTTCGCCCACCTTTCTATATGCGAGTATGCGATTGTTCGCTCGACCCGCCTGCCCAGTTACGAAATGAAATAGTTAGCTCTTAAAAAGCTATAAATTCAAGGAAACTCAGTCTCTGAGTTGCTAGGAATTCCCAAGCCTTAGCGAAGAAAAAAGCCTACTTGAAGAGGGATGCCAAGAGGAGCAAGTTTACTCACTTTATCTTAATCTTATGTAATATTACGTACGACCCCGCGAGCTAAATCTAAATTGGTCTCAAAGATTATCAAGGGCTTTGCGCCTCTCTTACCCCTCCTTCTATCCAATATCCAAAGATACTTTAGAGACTTTCCCAGCTGTAGTAGCTTCCCTTCCATCCCATCGATTGAGCTTTCTCTCGCTTAATTCAATAGGGCCTTAGTAGACCGCTTTGAATTCGATAACTCGATCGCTTCTTTGCTGCTCTCGGCTTCTGAATTCGTACCTTTCAATAGCCAGTCTAGAAGCCCTAATCTTGTAAGGCACGTGACTGCATTCCTAAATTCTATCTCTGCTTCCTTCACTCCTTCTTATTACAATACTGTAAGTGGGGCTGGGCAAGCCAAGCAAAATGGGAGTTTCCTCTTTGTATCCTCTAGTCTCAAGACTTTCTTTCACTTTGAAAATTAGGGCCGGAAAAGGACTCGTTCTTGAAAAGGAGAGAGAACTAAAAAAACCTTGAGTCCAAGTCCGGAGTAGTGGATGTCCACCCTGCGGCCCCCCAAGAGAGTGGTCTTGCCCTTCCTTTGCTTTGCCCTTGGCGAACTGGCAAGGGGTGCACCAAATCGCACAACCGAAACTCCAATATTCGGAAAAAACATATGCTTAACACATGCGTCAATAACTCCGGTTTCGGGGTATCCGCCTCTTAGCGCTAAGCATAAAGTTCGCCGGCTACGAGTTAAACATTAGTGCATATGGGCGGGAATAGCACACTCCCCGGCGACTGTTTAGGGTTGTCCCTTTTCCGAACCGTAAGAAGATCGAGATTTCTCACTACTAGCGGACCATGCGTTTAAACAAGACTGCTTTCTCAGACTTAAGTAAAAAGGATCTAATACTAATAAAGCAGGGTTCGAAGGTGCTGGGGCTGTATAGCTCCTGGGAAAGCTAAGCTATAAGCTAAGAAATAAAACATTGAAAGACGTTCACCCCTTCCTCTATAATGTTACTTCGTACCTTCTATCAAGTATAAAGGGAGTAGAATTGCTTGTTTGATAGAACAAGGGAGGAATGAATAAGTAAAATGCCAGTCTCTTTGAGAAGAGTAAGCTCGGAATCACAGGGGTTTGAAATTGATTACACTCCTTCTCTTTCTCTCCCTCTTTCCTCTCTTCAATTATAGAGACCCGTACATACAAAGATCTAGGTAGCTCATTTAAATGAATTCGAGGAAAACAGCACATTACATTATGGCAGTGATCTTTAGCTGGTCATAGCCATAATCATAATAAAGGCAACGCAAGGTTTGCTCCATTCCAGACCGACCTACCGTTAGCTTTAATAAAGCAGTATTCCCTGGTAAGGACTGGTGGCATAGCGCAGTCCTCACCGATGTGGTGTCCAGTCACAACCTATAGATATAGAATAAGAAGATTCTCCTTTTACTTACTATTGATTTGGAACTTCTAGATCATCTCGTTCTACTTTATGTCTTACCTAGTTTAAGCCTTGGTGGTCTCATTTAACCAGTGTGCCCACGTGACAATAAGAGCATCGGTAAAGGAGATCCTCCTATTAATTCCTATTGAAGCTGAGCAAAGCAGGTGATGTGCCACTGTAATGGAGGGCTCAGAGAGAGTCAAAGTGTCACCACTGAGTACTCCGAACTGGTCTCCGCAAAGCCTTATACAGGGCTTGTTCTCTGTTTTTATTGAAACCACTTTTTGAATGAATCTCCCACTTCTATAGCTATCCTTCTGCTTTCTCTTGTGCTGGCCTGCCTTCTGGTCTTACTAGCCATCCCTCCCAACTAAAATTTTGAGTTACCTGTCTATAAGCCCAGTATTGCTAGTTTTCTATCTTTCCTTATCAAGTTTTATGGCTGGTCTTCCCCGCAAGCAGTTCACCCATTAGTTCATTTGCTCGCCCGAAGCCTTAGCAGGATACAAAATAAAATAACATGAGTATTCGCAAGTCTTTGGCAGCTAGGGTTGCAATTGGCTAGTAGGGTTTAGTATCTAAGCGGCTGGCTAATGTAGGGAATCCACCCATCTTGTCAGTAGAGTCAATCGCTCTTCTTCCTTTACCGGAGGTGTCAGTAAAAATAGTAATCCTCCTTCAGTCCCTGGAAGTGATCCGGATCCGTAGTCGGTGTTCTTAGTGCTGTAAGTGGTACGCACGCCTTAGTCTTAGACTCAATCTGCTTTTATGCCAGTAAAGTTGAAGTCTTCTATTCCCGGAGCCAAGGAATCGATTTCTAGTGGCTAACTTTAGCCAGAAGTTTAGGCCCTGCCCTTCCAAGGCGTCTTATTATGCTCGCATGGGTGGTCGCTCTAGCTATATCTATACATATCGAGCTATCAAAAGCTTTTGATTACAACACTTCGAATAGTTAAAAAATATTATTATTTAGGTTGAAAATATCCTAGGAATTCAGTAGGCTGAAAGTAGGGTATGCTCATAATATTCATCTAAAGTAAAAGACTATCTTTTATGTCAAGAACTAACACTCGTCCGGATACTATGCCTTCCAGAACTAACTATCGACCGCATCGCATTAGCTCCCCTGTCCCGCTCGTATCGTTTCGATTACTGCCTAGGGGTCGCTACTCTTGTCCCTTGGCTATGGGCTATGAACTCCTCATCTTAACTGTAAAACGGATTCTGCCCTAATTTCATTTTACGAGAAAGCTGCCGGGATAGGAAATTTGTGTCAGTTTAAAGTGAAAGAATGAGCCCTATGACTATTCTTGCAAAAGCCCTTTATACTTTACTTTATTAGTATCTCACTTGCCCGAAGGATTGGATCTTCTTGCCGGGAAAGAGTTTGGTTACCAAGTTCAGCTATAGTTGGGAAGGGAACGAATGGGGATGCCCGTCTTGAACTTATAATTGATGTATGATAGAGCCTCCAGCATATAGGCCTATCTCACTTGGATTCTTCTCACGAATTGGATTTGAACCAATATCTCCGGGCGACTTTCCTTTTAGTCGATCGTGAGTGGTCTGTCGTCCTCCTCATTATAGTCCTCCTAAAATCAATAGCATTTAGTCGGAAAACATCCTGTCTTTTTACCTCAGTAGTCCTATGCATAGTAAGTACTATAGCCCCAATCATGGCAACTAATAAAATTAGACTAGGAACCAAAAACCAGACGAAATAGTAGGTATAAAGTAAATTGCCCAATGTTTCCAAATTAGTCCAACTTCGTACCTTTCCGGCATAAACCGTATATCTAAGAGAGGTAGTATTTCTTTGGGTTGGTAGTAATGGAATGGTTTCATTATCTAAAATGAAGAACATTTCCCACCAAAGGATCAGTCCAATAATACCACTCACTGGTAAATAGCGCAATACTTCTTCGTGAATCTCCGCTATTTGAATATGGAACATCATAACAACGAATAGGAATGATACGGCTATAGCTCCTATATGAACTACTGGGAAGATCATAGCGGAGAAGTCGAGACCTAACAAAAGAAGTAAACCTGAAGTGTCGCGAAAGACTGGGATGGGAAACAAAACGGAATGTACCGGATTTTTAGCACGTGCAACCATCAAACCAGAGACCAAAGCAGGGCTCGACAAAACAGAAAGTATCATGGCATTGAGAAGAAATGATTCCCTCCAGACAGACTGAACTCCGTCAAGCCTGTAGGACTAGTGTTTTGACTATATAGAGATGTGGTTGGTTGTTGACCAACAGAAAGAAAGCATGGCGGCATAAACCGTATATCTCAGAGAGGCCCCCTCAGAGGAGCGTAGAAGGAGGAGAGTAGGCTGGGGTTGCTCCTTATGTGTAAAATCCAGTCAGCAATCTCGGAGTTGGAATAGCTTTCTATCTCCAAATCCATGACCATGATAGCGTAGGCAAATCTATTAGAAGTAGTATCCGTGGGGGTGGTGGAAGCCACATAAAGCTTTCATGGACACAGGAGAGAGGTTAACCCTCATATCCTTGACCAGAAATTGTTTGGCAAACTCTACAGCACCAGTTGAGGATATCAAAGACTTGTGTGTGGATATCTTAACACCAAGCCGTTGTAAGCCTAGCCGGTACTGTTCCGCCACAAGTGGATCGGTGATGAGAACATCATCACCTAATATAGCATACCTGTCGAACAGGATCCCAGGTCTAACCTGTTCCGCAGCCCACCACACCAAAACATGATGGGTGAACGCGAACAAAGGCCAATAACCATAATAGCCTAACGGTTGACCGGTCACAAAGGACACTTGAGACAGAGCCCTCTTAACGAAGGGTACCTCAAATACATTCGTCCCTAATGTTGTATTCACAACACTTGAAGCAAATGACCTGTCAAACAATAGCGCAAGCCTTTCAAACAGAAACACAAGAGGCCACCAATCGGTAGCACTCTTGAGGTCATAGCTTAAACATGTTTTACTAGGAACTAAACGAATGAGAGGTGCTGTTTGATCATCCATTGGGATGCGGCGGAGGACCTCCGCAAACCAATGGTGGATGGGTTTCAGCAACCTCTCACATAGTTTCCTATTGCGAATATACGACGCTTGCCAGCACCCTCACACGTGCAACCTAGTTTGCCTGTGATTGCGGCCCATATCGTCGCAGGATGGTAGAAAGGGCCCTATACGGCGCTCAAACCAATCCAAATCCTCGGGTGTGTTTTATTCCTCACATCAAAGGCGTAACGAATACGGGGAGGCCACAAGCAGCCATGTGACCATTGGGTACCCTGTGAGTGCCCAACGACCAACAGCCATTGAAAAGCGCCCAACTCATGAGAAAACGATGTGAATGAAGAGCGAAAGTTCCGAATCTTACGATAAGGAAGTTTCCTTCTCTTAACCCACACCCTTTTCGTCAATGAGTGTGTCGGCAAGGCTTTCCAGGTTGGTTCAAACCGTAACCCTTGTTTGTTCCAGGGGTATACGTTTTATCCAGGGAGCATAGCGACTGATAAGTCGATTAAAGTTCTCCTTAATCGAACCAACCAGCCCCACCACCTCGTCAATATTATCGGGTGGGGATATTATACTAGAAAACGTTGATTTATCAACCTTCTTTGCCAAAGTAATGATCTTTGACAGAGAGAATCTTTTTTAATAAAACTTCACCAGCATGTCCGCTTTCTCATCCTTCTTCAGAATCATACGCCTATGATGAGACGGAATGATCCGAGGGTAACCGGACCGAGTGAGAGAAACTGGTACCGCATTGTCAGGATGAACGAATTCATCACCACCATAGGCCATCATCAAGGATGAAGCTGCTTGCTTAAAATAGAAAGCGCAGAACAACCACCCTGATTTCCGACCAAGGTGAACAATGCGAATAACAACAAGATGGATCCCCACACAGAGTTCCTTGTTCAGACCATCAAAGATCACTAAAGCACCTTTTGGTATGTATTGCCCCCTAAAGATCAGATCCACCAGACGAGAAACTCCATTCCGCACTGCTGCTGAGTCGTCGGACTTATCCACCAAGGGATTCGTGGAATTTATATGGATTGCGTTGGGGGAAATCTACCAAAGCTAGGCAGATAGATAGACTCCTTTCCCGCTGCTAAGGGAGAGTAAGAAAGAAAATCAATCAAATGATTGTTTTTTAATTTAATCAGCGCCTCCTTTTCTTTTGGGTATGCAGGTACTACGAGTCCTCTCACTACCAACCAGCAGACATCATCTGGCTGGTCTTGCCGGTATCAACAACAAGAAAAAACAACCAAATGGAAACAGCAATTAACTATGGCTCTTGGCCCAGACAACGTCCTAGGCGTCGGGGAGATCGTAGCAACAAGGAACGCCTAGACGACGTTTTTATTCCTGGGCTGCAGTAAGCAGATCGAGAGGTCGTTCCGCCCCTTGTCCCCGAATATGGGTAATATGTTCTCAAAAATTCTTGCTCCAATCTGACCTAGCTGGCGAGCGATCCCAGTTCGCGGCAGAGAACAAGACAGCAAGCGAGCGTACCTTTGTTCGCTTCTTCTCCACCAAGCACGGAAGTTTAAGGATAACTGTAGGTCGGTGGCTACCTAAGGAAACTCCGATTCGATCCGCCCCCCAGCTGGGAGGCATCTACCTCATCCCGATCACAAGGAGAGGTTCACCATGATGGGGGTACTTGTTTTTTTTCCCTTCCGGAAAGAATGAAATGCATAGGGGACCATCCTTTTGTTGTGTTGCGGCATGCTCCTCAGATTTACGGATTCGCAGGGGGCCTCAGGCCCTACTTAGTTGACTGACAATGACAAAGGCTTGCGAAACTAAGTAGGGCCTTTTGAATGAATTGAATCTTTAGTAGTCTATCAGTGGTGCAAAGCGGCTTTGTGCCCCTTTTCAGTAGGGGAGCTAAGGCTTAGACCTTCCTTAGAAAGTCAGCGAACAGCGGTTCTTCTATGTAGGTATGGCCTTCCCCCTTGACTCTCCTAACGTCGAGCTAAGTGACTTTGTAACCTTTGCGTAGCGTAGTAGAATGAAGGCTACGCACTGACGCTCTCTTATCTATTAGCCTAAGCGTCTTCGCTAACTCGCTCGCCTACTATACTATACCCTACTATACAATACATTAGTAGGGTAGGCTAACCCATAGGTCCTTAGTAGCGTTGACAAAGAAGAACAGCCGGTTAAAAGACAGTGAATCTTTATAAATATATATTTATAAAAGATTCTATAATAATGAAAAAGATATTTTATATAGGCCAGCTTGACAAGCTACCCTTCCTCTTGATCTTAGGTGCGAAGAGAAAGATCTCTTTTTTATGACTTCCACTTATCTATCGATCCCGGCCCGGAAAAGTGACCGACCAGGGGAATGAAAGAAAGGCTTTATGAGCCCTAGCCCTGTAAGCCCACACCTGTGTAGAGTAGATCGTTCAACACCTGCGGCACAAACCCATTTTTGACCTATTGGTCCTAGTATCATAGGCGACCGAACGGCCGCCCCCTAATTACTAGACCAACCTGCTGTAATAATTCCATAAACACCTAACGAAGATATGGCAAACAAATAAAGTAGCCCTATGTTCGAATCTGACAATACCATACCATAATCAAAAGGTACAACGGCCCGAGCGACCAGACTTAACATAAATGTAGCCACTGGAGCCATTCTAAAAAGGGAGAAATTAGCACTACTTGGTGAAATAGGTTCTTTTAGAATCAATTTCAAACCATCTGCTAGAGGTTGTAACAATCCGAACGATCCCACTACATCAGGACCTTTTCGACGTTGCACAAAAGCCATTACTTTACGTTCAGCTAGCACTAAAAAGGCTACTCCTAGTAGAAGTGGTAGAATTATTCCAAGTATTTCAGCTGGAACAGCTATGTACGTTTTCGATTTTCTATTCACTCATGATCTGGCCTGGTCGACCCAATCATGATATTGAAGGATGGGACCTTTTCTCGAAAAACTTTTGTTTCACATTTTCGGAACTAGAAGACATAGTTGATTAGATCTAAAAAGTGAAAAATCTGTTCGCATAACCAAGCATTTTGGCCATGTAACATGACATCATAATAGTCATTTGTCAGAAAGCCCGGACTGTCAATCCGATCGTCGGAAATAACAGCCCTAACAAGGTCGGACATCGTCCACTCCGGCGGTACTTGTCTATTTGACAGTAGAACTCAGTCTTCGCATTTATCGCAGATTTGATTAAATACCCGCTATAACTCAGGTGGAGCGCTTTGCGCGTCCGACCTAGTTGAAGAAAGAGTGAAAGAGGTACTTGACAGACTATCAAAAGACATATTCCTAGTATCTGATAGCATAAATTGGACATCACTGGACGTTGGATTTCCAAAGAGTAAAAGTTAATTGTTATTCAACATAGGCTACTTTGAAAAATAGCTCTGCTCCCCTTAAAAAAGACAAATGAGGTTACTAGTATCTCGACCATAGGGAGAGGAAAGACTTGTTTGTTGTAAATCGCTGGTTGGTTTACCAACCAAGAAAGGGCAAGGGGAGCCCCGCAACGGGGGTAGGGGATCTTTATCATTCAGCGCAGTTGTCGCTTAAATGCAGAGAATTGGCCATTCAATCTTGTAAACTCATTGAGACCGCAATTGGAAAAAGAGATACGAACGGAGAGGAATAACCAATCGATGAAAGAACATGAAACCATTCTGTTTCAATAGAGGTACGAGAAACGGTTGGGGGCAATGAAGTAGGTGAAGTCGTTGGATTTTGCGAGCTGTTCCAACCACTGCTGGATGTGATTCCAAGAGCCAAACGAGAATGAATACCACACAGAAGAGTAAAGACCAGGCTCCCTAATGGAATGTTTAACCGATCCATTCCGGATCGACCGAATTGGTACGGAAGTTGTAACATGGGAAAACCACAGAAAACACAACTTATTTGAATAACCCGGTGACCTACCAATTGTAGAAGTAGGATCTTTGGCAAGCAATAAGCACTTAAATAATACAATTCGAGTGTACCATCTTCTTTCTCATTTCGAGGAAAAGGCGCGGGAGGAAAAGAAAACAACGAAGGGATCCGAATCGGACCTAAATGGGAATGACATGAAAAGTCTTTTTCAAAACCTAGTATTAAGGGCGTTACGACGATATACGAGAGGAATGGAGAAAAACTCGTGATTGGTGTGGAGGGGAAGATCTTTTTATTATATAGTTCAAGAAAGAGTCGTCTCATTTCCTTACATTAGCAATGGAAGATAAAAAAAAGTCAATATCTGTTGTTTTTTTCACTTAAACTTAATAAGAGGTCCCCTCTTTTTTAAATTTAGTTCATTAACTTTCAATCGCATTTGGGCGTTCTTTCTCTCGAGAGCCCTCCACCGATCACAGTCGTGATCCATTTCTGCCCGTAGCCGAGCACGTTCGTTGTCACGAACCCGATCTATTTCTCGGGCTTGATCCAACCGGCTGTCGACTGAGTCAAGAACCGTCTTGAGGCGCGCGAATCTTTCTTGTCTGGCCTCCTGACCCTCGGTGGGGGATTCACTCAAGTGGCGAATCTCCCTAAACCATAAGTCGCCAATCTAGGCGTATGGTCTTTGTTCATTCCAAAGAAAGAAGGTAGTGTTCGGTAACTAACTGTTCGCCGGTTGGCTCGTTTCCTATCCCCTATCCAAAAAAGGTGGAAGGCGACCCCCTAGCCAAACACTTCCTTTCCCTTTTCCGTAACCTTCAACTAAGCTTCAAGACCGATTCTCCCCTGTACAAACTCCTAACTTGGATCTTCCTACCGCTGATGAGAGGCCATCCCCTCCCTACCACCATATATGAAATATGCCTTGTTTTTTTTCAATCCTCCCTTCAACAGATCCGTAAGGGCAGATCTGGTAGCAAGAGATCAATTATCAGATTAAGTAAAGGGATTGCCTAGCTAGCGCATATCGAAGAGTTTGAGCAGTGGCCTTTGTTCACATCCTGATTGGGTTTCATCGAGGTATCTTCTTCTCCTCTTGTTGCGACAAATCGAGTTGCAGCACATGACGAGTGCCCATCTTTCCCGAAGCTCCACTTTCATAAACACCCATCGGTACAACAATTGATCACAACGGAAAGTAATTAAGCTTGATCCCGTTTTCCATCGAATCCTATTCTCAACCTCGAGTCAGGAGTTGTTGCCCTAACTTCGTTAGCCTAGAAAGGCTTTGTTTGAAAGCTGTCTTTTCAAGAAGAAAGTAACACCGCTACTACTATTATAATATAATAGCTACCTATTCTCATCCGAGGAGAACGGAACTACCTTTAGAGTAGACCTAACTGCTGCGGTTACGCCTCCAACAGATGAAATCGCACCGTCGTCTTCCCAGCGTAGAGCAAAGCAAACAAGTCAGCCGGAGTTCCAGAAGTCTCTTTAGTAGCAAAAAGGCTAATCGGTAATAAGCCTTCAGTCGACCATCGGGAGATACGCCTCCAGGCCAAACAGATAAGGGAAGCGAGAACATGATCTTCTTCCTTTGCCTTTTATATGATTACCTCTTCAGCGAGCGAGTACTCATATTATGCCTTCCTTTCAGTCCTCCGATCTTACCTTAGACCCTCCATGCTATGCGGGGAAGCGAGGCTGTCTACGAAGCTTCCCTCCCCCTGTAGTCGAAGTACTCGGCGCTACTTTGATTCAAAAGGTTCCCGACTTTATCCGGTTTCCGCAACCGTAATCATTTGTCATTCCGATTACTTCATCCATCAACCTTTTTTTCAATAGCGGTACGCTCTAAAAAAAGTAAAGGATAAGCTTGCATTCTAGAAGCGGTAGCTTCCCGCCTCCTTCATTTCTACTGCCTCCTTCGGTGATAAAAGTTCCCTTCCCTTTTCTAAAATGCCCGATTGGTCTGCCTCAGCAAATGTACAAAGTGGACCGCTGTTTGGCTGACCCTCTTCTTCCCATTCGGGTTGGGTTGACCCAGAAGTAAAGTAAGAAGGAATGGAACCACTGGAGAGTCGTCCGCAGTTCACACTTGGGCAAAGACGACTGAGTTTGGAAGCGGAACACGAACCGATTTCCGCTATTCCGGGTTCTTATTGAGCGTAGCGAAATCAAGGTTTATTAGAAAGTCAGCGAAGTTTCTATGGTGTTCTACCTTTGCGTAGTCTCGGTCCACAGTGGAAGGCTCCGTACCGACGCCTCACTACTACTGAATTTAATTAATGGCTAAGCGATTTCATAACCTGAGCTTTCCTTAACCAGCTGACCTTACTTCGTAACCTTAACGTACTTTCTTTCTTACTATATCAATCATAGGCCTTCGCCACTTCAAACGGGCGCTTCGCCCTTTCTTTTTTTTATTAGAAAAAAACGGGGCCTTACTTATTCTGTTCAGGGAGGATGAAAGACAAAGAAAGGGATCAGGGGGCTTATTGATCGGAGAAAGGGAAGGGACTTCTTGGACCTAACTGAGAAGGAGACATAAAGGGATCACCTGACCTTATCTTGAGTGAGAGAGGCAAGTCGCAAGGCAAAAAGCTTAGTCGTTTTCAACTCCGAGAGTGACTTCACTTACGGGATTTCTATTTCATTCAGAGCCTGTTCCGGGCATTGAGAGCAGACGAAGACTAATAATACTTTCGGATAGCACGTGAGATCAACTACTTAGAATACGCTACCATCTGTCTTCGATTATGCTCGTTCTACTTTGAGGGAGAGATCGCTCCTTTAAGGAGACGGGATTCTACTATTATATATGAATATGATCCCACCACTTGAAACTGATTCAACACCATTCTTCTTCCAAGAGAAAGAAGAGCAAGAACATCGCTTATTCTGCAGCAACCTTCCTTTATGCCTCTGTCGTCGCCGGGCTAAGGCCTGCTGAGACAATAGATAGTCAGGCAGGTGGCCTAGCCCTAAGGTGATTCTCGCTCCTACTTTGATTTTTGATTCGCGTAGTGATAAAATCATTTCCGATTGGCTTTCTTTGTTTGCTTTCCTTTCCCTAAACTTAATCGAATCTTTCTGCCCCATAAGAGAAATTGGCTTTTTCTGGTGAAAACTTAGATGTTGAAGCATGGGCGGCCGTCGATCGATGAATTGAGAAAGAGACCGGGGATTCCATTTCAATAGAGAAAGCTATCGATGGTCGCATTGGGACGGGAACAAGAGCAATTCTTGGTCCCACCAAACCATGCCATGAACAGTCGACTCAACAAGAGCAGGGGATATTTAAACTAAGACTCATTCCGTCTATTGCTCTACCTTCCTCCAACAGATTGAATTGCATCGTTTATTCCCCGGCAAAACTAGCTGCTGACTCAACCTCCCCTCGGGTCTACGCCCTCTTTGTTTTAGCATCGGCGATTGAAAGAGAGTAGGAGCGCATTCTCTCCATCTCAGTTGGAAAGTCTATCGCTCTCAGCAGCAGTTCCTTGGTCATACCCTCGGTGATGACTAGCAGTCCTTCCTGATTGAGTTCTCACCCTCTATGGATAGATCAAGAGTTCCGGCCCGGCTATGATTCCATCAACAAACCCGATTCGGTATAAAAGCTTAGCTTCTATTACAAGAATCTATTTTGAAAAGAGCTATCCTAAAGCTTGACAGGTCTCCCCAACTCTGTTTTTCACTCGAAAACCGAAAGCATAAGGATGAGCCTTGGGCCCCCTTTCCCAAGAGCAGAAGGAGCGTTTAGATACTGTACCTACCTTTAGGTGCGTGCAGGAGCAAGGACGAAAGGAGAACAAGTCGCAGGAGAAGCGTTGAAGAAGCAGTAGTTTAAGCCATTGATCCTGCAGCTTATCAAAATAAGCACCAGCAGACAGAGGTAGATACAGAGCCATAGGCAAACCTTCACGATCGATAGCCTTTTATGAATACGACCCTCGTGCTCGAGAGGCGGATCCAAAGGCAGTCGCTTACCTAGGAGCATACTTCGGTGTAGCATATATAGCGGCATACCCCTTTGACCTAGGTGGAAAAGAGATCTATTGAAACCCACCATAAGTATCTGGGGAGACAGCTGCGGATACAGATTTACCATAAGCAAAAGCGGCTACTGAGGCGAAGGCAAATAAGGTTCCGTTCCGGAAAAAGAAATGGAAATTAAAAAAAAGGTCTGATCAAATATTTTGCTTTCTTGTTGTCTTGAATTGTTATAGAACGGCTTTCTATTTATATAAGGTATAGTTGGTAGGATGAAGTGGGATGTGAAGCCTTAGTGGATATAGCAAGTGTGCCGGGGATGCGGCTCGGGCGTAGTAGGTCTGGACGCCTAGCATGAAACAGCCTTCTCTGGTAGCGGCACTATACCTTAGTATAGTATCTCTCTAGCTTCCAGTCTATATTAAAAAACGTAGTTAGCAGAGGTCAGTCTGTCTGGCGTTCCCTCGCGTAAAGGGCGACTTTGGCATCGGCTCTCTCTCGTTAGGTAATTACCGAGGCGAAAGCGGCTCTCTCGGAAGTCAGTTTCCCCGCCATCTTAGTGGGACTAGTCTAATAAACTTTCACTTCAACTGCCTTACTCTAACAAGTAAGCAAGTCAACTACCAAGACTCGGATTTTTTTGTTGTGGTAACGCCCTTCTAGAATTACGTTTAACGTCCCTTCCTTTATGATTATGACTTTCCCGATCAGCGCCTCGGGTCGGTAGCCGGGCTCCGGGACATTACTACCACGGCTACTATCGACCCGAGCCCAAAGAAGGAAAAGAACGGACTAAAGCGAGGAGTTCATTGGCCATACATAGTGAAGGGGGATGGGGGGTCAACCTCTTTCATGACCCATGGCCCCAGTGTGTTACTTGGTTAGCATTTCTAGAACAAATTAAGTAGGGTTGGTTTTTCGATAGGGAAACAGGGGAGTTAGTTGGCTGTAGTTGAGACACGTTTTTCGGATATGGATTTTTTCGAGATGGTTAACCACTTTTTTAACCGTGAGAGGGAGGTCATTCAGAACCCGCTGGCTCCAGTCCAGAACCGGTGGAAGTTCCCCACGCCGATCCCCCAACGTGAGGCACTTCGAAGTGCCATTCATTCTTGAGCAAGTTCGGTAATATTGTGAGAAGGGGAAAGGGCGGCTTTCCGTTCACTTTCCGGAAATTGAAGAAATCTATTCCAGTGTCGCAGAGAACATTATGTCTCGCGATCTGGAAATATCTGCGGAGATTTCTATTGAAACCCTCCGCGGATGGGTGGAGGAGATAAAGGAGAACCCTAATCCCCTAAAATCCCTCATTAGGGAACACCTGTAAGATGAGTCTGCCGCTTTATTTCATAACAGAGCCGGGAATAACGGCTGGCATAGAAGTCTCTCGCACGCAAGGAGATGCATTTCTGGTACTGGACAAGCTCTTAGGGAATAATCTCTTTCTTATTTCTTCCTTT